>NC_056736.1:553614647-553864647 GCF_019279795.1 Protopterus annectens | reverse complement strand
TGGGATTGAAAGTAAACATTAAAGTGGATGGGTTCTTCTCTGATACACTGCAGCTGAACAGAGGAACCAGACAGGGGTGCTCTCTTTTCCCTTTGTTATCTATATTATATTTAGAGCCATTGGCAAAGAAAATAAGGGACTTAGAAATTCAAGGATAGAATTGGTTTGGTAATCAAGAAACATTGGCTTTATTTGCAAATATCATTTTGTATCTGATAAAACCATAAAAGGACACTCGGTGTTGTGGAACACACAGTCTCAAGTCTTTTCAGGATATACATTTGATGAAGATAAATCAAAAGCTGTAGCTGTAAACTATGTATCCACACATGAATTGGTTCATTAATGCCCATATTTATAGGGACATACTGGATTCTGTTATGGCAGCCAATGATATGTGGGAATAGATTAAACAAAAGATAATACAAAAATGGAGAAACTCAAAGTTCTTGTTTATGGATATACACTACAAGATAACAAGCAGTGAAAATGTTTTGAGTCCCTTTAGTTTTATATCCCTGGCTGTGTTCTACATGAACTACAAAGTGAACTTGCACCACACCTGTGTGCCCTGTTCAATCACAGCCTCACCTTAGACTTTGTCCCTACAGAATGGCACACTGCTACAGTCATCCCTCTCCATAAAGGGGGAGTGACTACAGACCCTGGGAATTATCGCCACATTAGCCTCATGAGTCTGATATGCAAGGCTATGGAGCACATCATCAGGGACCTAATTAACGAGGATACAGGGAATATCCAAACTCCTGATCCCACGCAATTTGGTTTTATGAAGGGTAGATCATGTCTGCTCAACCTGGTTGACTTCTTTGAGTCGGTCACCAGAGCTGTGAATGAGGGAAGCAGTTCATACAGCCTACCTCGCTCTGGCCAAGGCCTTTGATGCCATTCCCCACTCAGGAATTATTGATAGACTCACCAAACTAGGCATCAACCCCTATATCACTAGGTGGGTTGCAAATTGGCTCACATATAGAACCCACAGTGTGAAAGTAGCAGACTCCAAGTCAGACTGCAGACCAGTCATGAGTGGAGTCCCACAGGGATCGGTCCTGGGTCCTCTCCTGTTTGGCATCTACTTCTCAGAAGTCCAGGCCAATACAGAGGGACTCTAGCTGACCAAGTTTGCCAATGATTGCAAGCTGGGAGCCATTATTAACTCCCCAAGTGATGTAGACATCCTACAGAAAGGCCTCACGGAGACCAACGACTGACGTTGAAACCATGGCCTTAAGCTTAATGCCAAAAAATTCATCGTCATTCCCTTTGGGAAAAACTCAGTTCCCACTAATTGACACACTGATGGTAGCCCACTGAACACTGAAGGTGTTATAAGAGATCTGGGGACACAGGTTGACAGCAACCGCTACTTTGAAAACCACATTGCCACTGTGAACAGAAAGTCCTTCTATGTGGCACATCTTATTACCAAAGGTTTTGCATCCAGGAAGAAGGAGGTCATCATCTCTCTCTCTACTCTTCCCTCATTAGACCAATCAGAGTATAATGCCCCATTTGGCATGTACCTCACTAAACACCTGCAACAGCTGGAAAGGCCACAAAAGTACCTCAGAAAGATGATCCTAGGCCTTAAACACATGCCCTACATGGACAGAAGCAAAAAACTCCAGCTTTTCTCCGTCTCATATTATCTATTAAGAGGCGATCTCTGTTCGACTTAGAAAGCCATATCTGACCCAGCCCTGTTAGAAATGTTACACCTAAAGAAATCCCAATCCCTCCGCACCACACACTCCATGGACCTCAACCTCATTACCACAATCAACAGAATATGCTGGAGGAACAGGTTCATAACCCAGAGACTGACCATGCTCTGGAACAGACTTTCCCATAAATGTCAAGCAGAGCACCTCACTGTCCCTTTAAGAGAAATATTTATGAGTGGCTGGGAAATAGAAAGTTCGCCCTGGGGAATCACTCCAGTGGCTCTACTTGATAGAAGCACGGGTAACTAACAGCAGCATGATGCCAGGGCACTTCTATGGGCTAGGCTTGTCAAGTTTCCAGGGCTGTTGGCCTAGTACACACCTATAAACCTATGCAGGTTGGACATACTTTTATCAACCAGAGAAGAAATAGTGGACGGTAATTAACACAGAGGTAAAGGATTTTACCTCAGAGAGGAAAAGGGTAATGGTCAAGTGGGATAAGTTGATCCTTCCCATATAACAAGGTGGTTTAGGATTACCTGATCTGAAGGGATATTTGAGGGCTACACAGTTAAGTCTCACAGACACAATGCAAACAGAAAATTACAATTCAAAATGGAAAGGTATGATGATGAAGCGGGGGATTCAAGAAATAAGGAGTGTGTGTGGGATTTTGGATGCAAATCCTTAAGGAGAATAAACAGCAGACATACAGATTATTATATTCATAAAGTAACAGAAAGTCATTTATTTATTTATTTTATTAATTTATTTGACATTTGTTGACCGGGTTAGTCCAACTGAGCAAAAGCCCTTTTTCAGCAGAGGCCCGGGCAGAAAAGCTCCACAGTTGTGTATGACCTATACAATAATAATGCTAACTACAAATATCAATACAAGAAATGTAAAGATATAATGGGCAACAACTGAATCAACAGCGAGTAATTAAGTTCTAACGACATCTTTCAGTCCATACAACCACGTTAGGTGGTAAGTACATAGGTTACATCAATAGTTCTCAAGATCAAACACTGGTTAGATAAGTAGAAGTTGTCCAGGTGTAGTACAAAACCTGATTTAGATAGGCCTAAGGCAATGTGTTGTTGAAGTAGTAGGAATTGGAGAAAGAGAAGGGGGCTAGGGTGAGACTGAGAACAGGAAAGTAGGAGTAGGTCTTTCAAGATGGGTGATTACATTGACAGATGCATGTACTGTTCAAATAGGGTTTTAGTGGCGCTTTTGAACTGATGTCTGTGATCAATGTCACGGATATCAAGTGGAAGTTTATTCCATGATTGAGCTAGGAAGTAGCTGTAAAGGTGTTGTCCTATTTTGGTTTTGGGCTTGTAGATTAAAAGAAAGTTTTGTTCAGAGCTATGGAGAGGGTCCTTAGTGGTGCGCAAGACCAGATTAGAGATGCTGGGACAGAAAGAGGGCAGATACAAAATGGAGTGTACTATTTGAAGCTGGGTGAGAAGTAGTTGGTGTGGAAGCTTTTGCCAGTTTAGCTTTTTTAGAGCTAGACAGTGATGTGACTGGTAGAAGTGGTCTGCGGTGAATTTGGCAACTCTGTTGTAGGTAGATTCTAGTTTTGTTAGGAAAGTTTTTTGAAGGTTGGTGAGAATATGCGAGCCATAGAGTAGACTGGGGAGAAGGTAGGCATGGGGGTAGGGCAATTTTAACATTATTAGATAGAAAATTTTTGTTCTTGTAAAGGAGTCCAAGCTTTTTCTGGATTTTCTTAATGTTAAGAACATGCGGGTCGAAATTAAGTTGGTCATCAATGATGACCCCTAGTAGCTTGCCATGTGATCCACAGTAATAGGTATGTTATGGGTAGATGAGATTGAAAAGGAGGGTTTAAGATGATTCATAGATCTGGGTATGAAAAGTATAAGTTTAGTCTTTTTTGGGTTTAGTATTAGCTGGTTGTTGGTAAGCAAGTTTTCAATAGCCAAGGAGTTGTGTCTTAGTATTTATCATTAAGGGTATCTGCTATGGTGATAACTGTAGAATCATCCAGATATTGGATGAGTGATGAGTGTGGGCAGGAAGTAGACAATAAGTTAGTAAAGATATTAAACAGTAATGGGCCAAGTATATATCCTTGGGGAACACCCATTTTTACTGGTAAAGCAGGAGAGACTGCAGAAAGCCATCTGACAGATTGAAGTCTGCCGCTGACGTAACTAGAGAACCAGGAAATAGTTGAGGTGAATAGGTTAAGTTCAGAGTTTGTTCAAAAGTAGGGGATGGGACATGGTGTTGAAAGCTTTAGAGAGATCAAGAAACAGGCATTAAACCAGTTTGTTTTGGTCTCTAGCCTGGGATATGGTGTTCGTAAAGGAAATGAGGGCAGTGGAGGTGCTATGTTTAGGGCGGAAGACGTGTTGAGTAGGGGTAAGTAGATTCTCTTGTAGGAGGAAGTGAAACAGTTGACTGATAATCTATGTCTCCAGAATTTTGGAAAGATGTGATAGGATAGCAACTGGCCTGAAGTTGGCAAGTTCAGAGGAGTTACCTTCCTTGTGGATGGGTAAAGTATAGAATTGTTTCCAGATTGCTGGTACTTCAGATTTAGTAATCGAACGGTTGAGGAGGATGGAGATGGGGAGGGCTAGTGAGCTGGCAGACTTTTGGAGAAAGACAAGGGGTAGGCCACCCATGGAGGGGGAGCAAGATTTAAGCTTTAGTAGCAGGGTTTTGATGTAGTTAAGTAGATATGGTTTTGAGAGAGAAGGCACAAGAGGGGATGGTGGGTGCAGGAGGGTTGGAGGGGAGATTGGTGTTTGGGTAGAATTTAGTTTGGATAGTTAATTTGCTAACGGTATCAATGAAGCAGGAGTTAAAGTTGGTAGCAGTTTCTAGAACAGAGCTATTAGGGCAGGGTTGAGGGGAAGAGTAATTGCCAAGGTGAAGAATATGGTTGATAACATGCCAGAACATCTTTGGGTTGGTTAAGCTCGTGGATGTGGGGTTGTTATAGAAGTTTATTTTGTCTTTATAGATGGATTTTTTGTAATATTGCTGATGGTAGGAACAAGTTTATTTTTGGTCCAAAGCTTCCAAGCTTTGTCCAGTTTTTGCATTAGGGAGCGGGTGATCTGTGTTAGCCAGAGAAAGATGATAGAGTAACAGTTCGTATAGGGGCTAGAGAGTCTAGAATGTTGAGGAATATAGACTTGAATTCAGTAACAGCATCATCGAGGGGTAGTTCCTTGAGAATGGATCAGTTAGTAGCTGAGAGATGGTTAAGTTTACTGGGGTCAGAGTTGGTTAGTTTGCGAGAAGCTATGCACTTATGACATCTGCTATAATGTGGGGAGAATCTAAGGACTTTGGGCAGTGATCACAGAGTGCATCTGGCAGTGTTTCAAGAAGTGATGTTTAAGGAGGTGAAACACTAGTAGCCAGTCAAGAAGGGAGGCAAGATTACTTGCTTTAATAGTAAACGTAGGAGTGGATATTAGTTGGGAGAAACCATGTAAATTAATACAGGAGGTTGGAGTAATTGAGGATAGGGATAGCCAATTAATGCTGTCATCTCCCAAGACTATAGTTTAATTAGGTATGTGAAAAGAGCTATGACAGTATACTTTCAAGTACAGTGATGATGCCGCCAGGGGGTATATAAATTATGGCTATGGTAATTTTGTTATGGGTATTTATTTTACAGTTAGCGATCAGCTGTTCGGCTGGCGAGGCAGAAGGGATTGGGATGGAAAGAGGGGTTACAGACAGGTGATTAGAGAACAGGACAGCAACTCCAACACCTTTTCTGTGGGTTCTGTTGAGTCGTAAGATGCTATATCCAGGGGGCAGAAAGTCTTTGTCAGGGATATGAGGTTTCACAGAGAGCTACTATGTCAGGAGAGTTTTGAGATGTCCACACATGGAATTCACTGGTTTTATTAACTATACTTTTGATATTCATGGAATACAGACAAGAGGTGTTTTGTAGGGATGATGGTATGAGCTGGAGTGGGATGACAGGTTAGAAGGTTAGAAGAGGAAGGGAAGTTGGGACCAGGATTAGGATGGATGTCACCGGATACGAGCAGGGTAGCATGAGAGGGATGAAAGTGAGAGGTGGGAGAGAAGGAGACAGTATTTCACCTTGGGTTTAGGGGACAGTGGGCAACTGGGAGGATTTCTATTTTTGGTAGATGAGGTGTTCTCGGAGGGGTGGGAGAGGTCAAAGGAAATGAATAAGGGAGTTGTGGGTTGGTTAAGGGTTGGGTAGAGATTGGTCATAGGTGAAGAGGTCTATGCTGTGTATTGTAAGAGGTGAGGTTGTATAAGAGTATGAAGATACAGCTAAGGATGACAGAGAAATGGCAGTGGATTTGCATGATGGAGGCTAGATTAGGGAGTGGGGGAGGGTCTGATAAGGTGTACAGAGGTTTTGTCTGGTTCATTGCAGGAAGATCGAGGTGAAAATAGTAGCGGAGCGAGAAAGGATATGAGGATGTCAGTTTTATATCAAAAAGGAGGAAGAGTAGATTGCATCTATGGTGTATATGGTAAGAAGGATGACCTAAAGGTAATGGGTATAGAGAGGAGGTAGATTCTGTAAAGGTTAGGTAGCAGGGAGAAAGTGCGAGGATGTGGGATAATTAAGTGGAGGCTGGAATAATCAGGGTGTTTGAAAGGGAGTGTAGGTTGTAGTGTAGTCAAGGTTGATACAGTAATGAAAGTGAGGAGGAGGGCAGGGAGAAAATGGAGGTATGAAAGGGAGTGGCTGACTGGAGGGGAGGGGTTTAGGAGGTGTGGCAATAGAGAGGTTAAGTATAAAAGAAATGAGTTCAGAGGTGGGTGGGAAAGGGGGTACGGGAGCAGAGTGAGCCCGAGCGAAGTGAGTGGGAACAGAGTGGGATGGCCCTGATTCCCTTCGTTCAGTCTAAAACTGTTTCAACAAAATAATTTAATAGCAGCATGGTGGTACCCTTTGGTGACGGTTCAAAAGTTGTTAAAGAAATCATGAAAAAATATTGGGTGATTTTCAGGAGTAACACAGAATATATACAAATTTTGGGGGAAGAGCCCAAATTCGTTTATAGAATGGGTAAAAACTGAAGTATATGTTTGAGCATAATACTATAGTAGCTAATCCATCTGAAAAAGGTACTACAAAATGTGGATGCTGTTCTTTTTGTAAATACATTTTAGATGAAAAATGCATTAGCTGACATAATAGGGTGAATCCAGTGGTCTTTAAACCGGGGAATTGTGCAACAAAGGCCTTGGTGTACCTTGTTGTGTGTGATTCTTGTAAATAGTTTTACGTTGGCAAAACTGAGACACAGCTAAGAAAACATATACATGAACAAGGCTATGCTACTGTACAGAAAAATGACAATAATTCCCTATATAGACAATCAGTAAAATGTACTGTTTTTTAAAGATTTAGATTTTGCATTTTAGAAGTGATTCATAAATCATTGAAGGGATTGGTGGGAACTTAACATTGAGTTATGTGAATTAAAATGGCAATTTCTGTTGAATTCTTTTAAAGAACCAGGTTTGAGTGAAACTTTGCCATTAGCACCAGTTTTAAAACTAATGGCACTGACCAGATGAACTAGAATATAGCAGTGCCTGTTCTTTTAAAAATGTCTTTTTATCTAAGTAAGTAGGTGTAATCAATTACTTAGTATAGTTAAGATGATGTTTTTAGTTGGTTTTTACTCTGATGAAGTCTCAGGATTGACTGAGATGAAAGCGCTTAATAACATTTCTATTGGAGTACTGAACTTGCATTTTATCATCTTTCTACATTTCGGAATTTGGCTTTTCTTTGTCACAGTTCATCCTGTATTTCTTCAATTTAACAAACTTACAATATTATGGTGACAAAACAGGAAGCAAAGGCAGTAAAAGCAGCATGCACAAAGTAAATACAATGTTAACGGAACCACTAAAAACAGTAAAAGACAGGGATAAAGCATGCCTGCTGAGAAATACCGGATACGAGTGGGAAAAAGTACAGTTGTGTACACTTACCATAAATGTAGATGTTCAAGTGTATTCACTGTTGCAGTCATCACATTTGGGTTATCTGCTTGCAGGTAGCCCTCACATTTGGGTTATCTGTTTGCAGGTAGCCCTCAGTTGGCCTGATTATCAAAGCCTTGGGTCCTGCATCGGATGCTGTCTCATCTTCCATGATGTCAGGTAGTTAGGGGTATAATCACAAAAAAGGACGTGTCCAAGGTAAAACTAGTAATGCATAAAACGGACACAACCGGAAACACTGGCACTTTCTAAAACAGTTCGTCTCAGTGTAAAATTATTGAAAATTATTGAAAAGAAGTTCTTTCTTCGAGGTACATTCAAAAGTAACCACAAACCACAGGTATTAAAACTCAAACTGGTTGTAACTCCAAACACGCTGTTGCAGGAATAAGTACAAATGTTACCACATTTGTACTTATTCCTGCAACAGCGTGTTTGGAGTTACAACCAGTTTGAGTTTTAATACCTGTGGTTTGTGGTTACTTTTGAATGTACCTCGAAGAAAGAACTTCTTTTCAATAATTTTCAATAATTTTACACTGAGACGAACTGTTTTAGAAAGTGCCAGTGTTTCCGGTTGTGTCCGTTTTATGCATTACTAGTTAGGGGTATAAAGCATGCAGCCGACACCATTACATCAGTTTTTCTTGCCCCAGACGTCAGGTGCCCCCATAATGGGAAGCAATTATATACAAGGTTAAACCTCCAACAAAAAAGCAAATATACCAAAAAGCCTACAGCACAGTAAACAAGAATAGGTATAGTCAATAGAATTCAGGGGGTTGGAGGGTGGAGGGATAGTAACCAGGACTGCAACAGTGAATACACTCAAACATAGTACAGTTTTGTACCTACCATAAATGTAGATGTTCGAGGATCCACATTGCTGCAGTCCTAACTATTGGGTAGTCCGCTGTCCAGTCGGCCCGAATACCAAAGTATATGGCTGACGTCGGTCAGGGCGCATTAGACTGACGTCAGTACGTCAGGGTACTAATGCGCATGACCGACGTCATATCCTCAGTCTTTTCTTGCCCCAGATGTCAGAAGACCCTGAAAAGATAAGGCCAAAACCAAAAACTCCAAACATACCTGCACCAAAAATATGTACAATATATACAAAATGACCAGAATAAAACCTCACCTACACAACCACCCCTAAACACAGAGGGGAAGGAGGGAGGGTAAATTGGACTGCAGCAATGTGGATCCTCGAACATCTACATTTATGGTAGGTACAAAACTGTACTATCTTCTTCATTCCACATTGCTGCAGTCCTAACTATTGGGTAGAATCCCAAAGCAGAGGTAAGGGAGGCTGGCAAATCATAAGGAAGCAGGAACTGACAACATGCCTTGCAAAATAGCTGTGGCAAAACCAGCCCTAGACTTAGAGTAGAGAGGAAGGTGATAATGCTTAGAGAAAGTATGCACTGAACTCCAAGTAGCTGCCTCCAAAATATCCTTAGTTGCTACCCCCCTTAGAAATGCTGTTGAAGTGGCAGTAGCCCTAGTGGAATGAGGCCTAATCCCAGCTGGAATCTCCTTGCCATGATGGGAATAACAAAATGCAATGCAAGACCCAATCCACCTAGAAATAGTTTGTTTTGACACAGGCTTGCCCTGCGAACTCAAAGCAAAAGAAACAAACAACTGCTGAGACTGCCTAAAATCCTTAGTCCTGCTCAAATAATAACGCAATTGCCTGTGTACATCTAAAGTGTGCAAAATCTTTTCCCCTTTACTTTGGGGATCTGCATAAAAAGTAGGCAAATGAATAGTTTGGTTTAAAGCCACACTAGAAACCACCTTAGGCATAAAGGAAGGATTAGTACGTAAAGATACCCTATCCTTATGAAAAATCAAAAAGGCTCTACCGCCATAAGGGCCTGCAACTCAGAAACCCTTCTTGCAGAAGTAATGGCCAACAAAAAAGCAGTCTTCCATGACAAGTATTTCAATTCAGCAGTAGCCGAGGCTCAAAAGGTTGTAGAGTAAGTTTCTCCAACACAAAATTGAGATCCCAAGCAGGAGTAGGAGCTCTCGTGGGGTCTTATATTCTTTGCCCTCTAAGAAATTGCTTGAACAAAGGATGAAAACAATGGTGGGTCACAATCATAGTGAGCTGAAATTGCTGCAGCATGAATCTTAATGGAAGAGAAAGACAAACCTTTGTCCAATAACTCAGTAAGATATTGAAGAGCCACACTCAAATTAGGCTCAGTAATCTCCAAATTGTTTGCTGCACTCCAAAATAAAAATCTCTTCCATTTTTCTGCGTACACTTTCCTTGTACTAGGTCTTCTGGCTTCCATAATCACATTTAAAACTTGTTGAGGAAGTTGAGACCTGCTGTCTTTCAAAACAGAATATGCCAGGCTGTTAGATGAAGAGAGTGAAGCTTGACATTGAGCAGGTGACCGTCCCTCTGAGACAACAGGTGTGGAATCAAGGGTAAAGGCCATGGAGGCTTCCTTACCAGACTCCTCAGTAATGGGTACCAGTGCTGCGAGGCCAATCTGGAGCTATTAAAATCATCCTTGGCTTGTCTTGTCTGACCTTTAGAAGCACCTTTGGGAGAAGAGGCAGAGGTGGAAAAGCATACACATGAAGATTTTTCCAACTGAAAGAAAGAGCATCCACTTTCCAAGCTGTGTGATGAAACCTCTTTGTGCAAAACTTTGGCAGCTGGTGGTTTAGTGGAGAAGCGAACAGATCTATGTCTGGAGTTCCCCATGACACTGTCAATTTTGAAATACATGAAGATCCAGTTTCCACTCGTGGGGATCCATGATTTGTCTGCTTAACACATCTGCTAAGGAGTTCTGTGCTCCGGCAGAAACCTTGCCTGAAGAGTTAGTTGCAAGCTGAGCGCAGTCTCCCATAAAATCATTGCTTGCCTGCACAATGGGTAAGAATGTGTTCCCCTTGTTTGTTGATGTACCACATGACAGTTGTGTTGTCTGTTAGAATCAACACCTGTCCTGGAAGAAGTAACTCCTTGAAAGCCATTAATGCAAACTGGACTGCTAACATCTCTTTCATGTTGATATGTAGATGCTGTAGTCTGGCAGGCCACTTGTCTTGTATCCACTTTCCATTTAGATGAGCTCCCAAGCAATGTCTGAGGCATCTGTCGTTAGAATCTGACTCGCCTCTGGCCGGGTCACAGAGAGTCCCTTGTTTAGGTGACATTCCTGAGCCCACCACAAAAATTCCTTTTGAATGCAAGGTATTATTTGAATGACAGTGTCCAAATCCTGGCAGTGCTGTGTCCATACATTTTGAGATACCATTGCAGCTTCCTCATATGCAGTTTGGCATTGGGAAGCACCAGAATACAAGATGCCATGAACCCTAAGGCTTGAAGGACTGTCCTTGCAGTCAGCCCGGACTGAAGAGATAGTTGATGGAAGTAACTGGAAAGATTCTTTTGTTTGTCCGGGGTTAAAAAGGCCATCTGGGCTGCTGTATTCAGTCTCACACCCAGAAAGCACATGTCTTGAGAGGGTACTAGACTGGACTTTATTTCGTTCACAGAATACCCTAGGCATCTTAGCACTGCTATGACATATTCCAAATGCTGTAGAAGGTCTTCCTTTTCTTGAGCCAGAATCAGGCAGTCGTCCAAGTAAGGATAGATTTGAATTCCTTTTAGCCTGAAGTAAGCTATCACTGGAGCCAGAACCTTTGTGAATACTCTGGGCAGTAGATAAGCCAAAGGGCAATGCAGAGAACTGATAATGAGAATTTCCAGCTCAAAACGCAGATACTTCCTGCAACTTAGTCTTATAGGCACATGAAGGTAAGCTTCCTTGAGATCTAAAGTTACCATCCAGTGATCTTTGCCCAGCAGAGGTAAAAGCTGTTGTAACGTCAACATTTTGAACTTGGGAATGTCCAGATAAGTGTTGAGGATAGATAAATCCAAAATTGGTCTCCACGTGTTCCCCTTCTTTGGTACTAGGAACAGGCGAGAATAAAATCCTAGGCCCCTTTCTGGCACAGGAACTGGCTGAATGGCCCCTATTTGGAGCAACAGAGAAATTTGCTTGTGAGCCTCTGTTCTTTGTAGAGGAGGAATGTCTGGCATGCCTTTGAAAGGAGGCAAGGTATGGAAATAAAACCTGTAACCGTGGTGAATGATATCCAGAACCCATCTGTCTTGGGTAATTAAATCCCAATTTTCTTTGAAAAGAGACAGCCTTCCTCCCAAAGGTGCTGCCAGGCGAGAATGTACTGGCAGCTGAAAAGGCAGGTCATTGGGTCTGCTTACGAAAGGACTGACCCCTGCCCTCACCAGAAGTCTGAGCAGGGGAACTCCCTGTCCTAGGCCTAAAAGAACCTTGAGCTCTGCCCCTACCACGTCTAGACCTACCCCTAGACTGGGAATCATAAGCAGGATAAGTCCATCCCTTAGTAGGCCAATTTCTACTAAACTTCGGAGGCTGCACCTGCAAAAAATCCTTAACAGTTTGCATAGACTTAGCCTTGTCCTCCATTTTCTTTAAAACTGCTTCCGCAGGCGAACCAAACAATACATCAGACTGTAAAGGAGCATCCAAAATCCTTGTTTTAACATGCTCAGCTAAATTCTGATCTCTCAACCAGGCGTGCCTACGAAGAACAGAACCAGTGGCAGCCACCCTCGAGGAGGCCTGCACAGCATCAAAACCACACTGCAAGGAATGTTTACCCACCTGTTCAGACACATGAA
Organism: Protopterus annectens; assembly: GCF_019279795.1. NCBI lineage: Eukaryota > Metazoa > Chordata > Ceratodontiformes > Protopteridae > Protopterus > Protopterus annectens. The sequence continues at coordinate 553,852,224 of NC_056736.1, read as the reverse complement.
CTAAATCCTGCAACTCTTTACACTCAATACCTTCTGCCAAAGCATCCACCTTAGATTTCAATTGTGAAAGGAGATAATTCTGATATTTTAACATGTGAAACTGACAATTCAACGCCCTCATGGCTAAAGTGGAAGAAGTATACACTTTCTTTCCCCATCTATCCAAAGCCCTTGCCTCTTTATCAGGAGGAACAGGATTTTTAACAACAAAGGCCTTCACACCTTTAGGCCCCTGAGAGACAGTTTCCGGGTCTGCCCTAGGACTCTTAAAAAGATACTTATGAGCTTCAGGCACCCTATAGTACCTATCCGGTTTAACTGGGGCAGGAGGCAAAGAATCAGGATTCAGGGAAGCCTCTGCAAAAACATCTTCCACCACATTCAGAACAGGAGGTATAGCTAAAGGCCTATGCTGGGGTAAAAACAAGAATTCCCTAAGCCTTTTCCTGGAATCAGAGAAATCTTGACCTTCCCATTTAAAATGCTCCCTCATGGAATGCAGAGTCTCTGAAAATGAAAAATCCTCAGGAGGAGAAGCTGAAGGAGTAGAATCATCCACATCAGAATCAGAATAAAGAGGATAGTCCTGCAAGTCTTCAGCCGAAGACTCAGAAGCCTCCGAACATTCCTCAAAACTCTCAAACTCAGGTTCCACCCTAGGCCTCTTATCAGGAGGGGGCATAGAACCTCTAATCATAGTAATCAAATCCTCTGCCATTTTAAGCATATGTTTCTTAGGTAAAGACCCTGAAGCACTAGGAGAAACCCCCACTGAAGCTAAACTTGGCCTGCCTCTCAAGGAAGCCTTGGAAACAGAAGGGGAGGCTCTAACCACCTTAGGAAGAGAGGGAAGAACAGCCACCTGAGAAGCCCCCTCAGCCTGGCCTACTTCCTGAGAAGAAACATCCTGTAACAGTAAAGTCTCTGCCTGAGACTCCAAAGAAACTCCTGGCAGAACCTCCGGCTCCACTGAGCCTTCTAAAGAACCGACGTCTGGGACTGTCGGTTCTTCCACTCTAGGCTTTGCTGATTTGTCCTTGCGCTTTTTGGCCGAAGCGGGCGTCGGAGCATCCAACGGCATTTTATAATTACAACGCTTCCCAAAAACTAACCTGGCACAGTCTAACCTTCTCTTAATAGTGTGTTTGTTAAATCTAGCACAAGAGCGGCATCCAACAACGTCGTGCTCAGGCCCTAAACAAGGTATACACAAAGTATGGTAATCCCTATGAGGTATCTGTTTCCCACAAGAAATACAGTTATTCACTTTTTCTGACATCCGGTTAAATACTGAGGCAAGAAAAACCAAAATATTCCCCAACGGGGTACTTAGCCAACTTTGATTCGGTCTGAAACTCTGACTTCAGAAACTTTCAGAACGCCAACCTGCACTCGCAAAATTGCTTCTGCATCGGACCATGCGGCAAAAAAGACTGAGGATATGACGTCGGTCATGCGCATTAGTACCCTGACGTACTGACGTCAGTCTAATGCGCCCTGACCGACGTCAGCCATATACTTTGGTATTCGGGCCGACTGGACAGCGGACTACCCAATAGTTAGGACTGCAGCAATGTGGAATGAAGAACATCTACATTTATGGTAAGTGTTTCACTGTTGCAGTCATCACATTTTGGTAGATTCTCAAAGCTAAGGATGGGAGGAGGAAATTAGATAGCATTAGGACCAGCTATAAGGCCCTGTAAGACTGCAGTGGCAAAGCCAGCTCTGGATTTAGAAAAAATTGGTAAGTGGTAATGCTTGGTGAAGGTATGTACAGAACTCCAGGTAACAGCTTCTAGGATGTCCCTGGTAGGGACACCTCTGAGAAAGGCTGTAGAGGTAGATGCAAGCCCTGGTTGAATGTGGTCTTATCCTCTGTGGGGTAGGTTTTCCATGGTGCTTATAGCAGAAATGAATGCAATGGCCTATCCACTTAGAAATGGTTTACTTTGAAATGGCCTTCCCCTCTGCCCCTGCAGCAAATGCAACCTGCAGCTGTTCAGATTTCCTGAGAGGCTTAGTCCTGTCGAAGTAAAATCTAAGTTGTCTGTGCATGTCCAAGGAGTGCAGTATTCGTTCCCCTTTGTTCTGTGGATTAGGAAAGAAGGTTGGCAAATGAATGGACGGATTAAGGGCCACACTTGGGCATAAAGGAGGGATTGGTCCCGAGGGACACCATGTCTGCATGAAAGATGATGAAAGGCTCCACTGCCATGAGGGCCTGTAATTCAGACACCATTCTAGCTGAAGTGATGGCTAGAAGGAAGGCTGTTTTACAAGAAAGGAATTTCAAGTCTGCATTTGCAGCTGGCTCAAAGAGGTGTAAAGTGAGCTTTTCCAATACAAAGTTAAGGTCCCAGGCTGGAGTTGGAGCTCTCCTGGGTGGTCTTAAGTTTTTGGCCCCTCTGAGGAATTGGTTCAGCATTGGGTGAGAGAAGAGGGGTGGTTCTGTATTGTAATGTGCTGAAATGGCTGAGGCATGAATTTGGATGGAAGAAAAGGAAAGGCCCTTGTGAAGCATTTCAGTTAAGTATTGAAGAATATGAGGTAAATTGGGCACTGCTGTGCCCATCTCCCGAGTTTGGCTCCAGGAACAGAATCTTTTCCATTTTTCAGCATAGGATTTTCTAGTACTAGGCCTCCTTGCCTCCAGAATGACATCCATCACTTGCATACTGAGGGATGGTAACGGAGAGATCAGGTAATTAGCCAGGCTGCAAGGTTCACGGTTTGAAGCAGTGGGTGCAGAATCTGGCCCTCCTGCTAGGACAGCAGGGCAGGGGTCTGAGGCAGGTGCCATGGTGCCAGTGGTGACCCACTGCACAAGAGGGGGTACCAGTGTTGGCGTGGCTAGTCTGGTGCAATCAGAATTGTCCTAGCGATATGTTTTTCCAGGTGAAGGACAGGGCATCCACATTCCAAGCTTGTCTGTGGGGAGTCCTTATGCAGAATTTGCCCAATTGGTAGTTCTGAGGGGAGGCAAACAGACCTCTGGGCTCCCTCATTTGTTACTCAACATGTTGAATATCTCTGGTTCCAGTTTCCACTCGTGTGGGTCCATGAGATTTCTGCTTAGGTCGTCTGACAGTGTATTTAGCTTTCCTGGCAGGAATTGAGCCTGTAGGTGCACTTGGTAGCTCAAGGCTGTGCTCCACAGAGCCTCCACAGAGCCATGGCTAGTCTTCAGAGAGGGTATGAGTGGGTTCCTCCCTGCTTGTTTATGTACCACATAACAGTGGTGTTGTCCATCTTTACCAATAACTGTCCTGAAAGAATGTGGTCCTTGAAGGCTGTCAGAGCATTCTGTACAGCTAACATTTCTTTTTGTAGATGCATTTGACTTGGGTTCCATTTGCCCTGAATGCACTGCCCTGCCAAGTGAGCCCCCCATGCATAGTCTGATGCATCTGTTTTTAGGGTTTGGGCGGCAGGGGGTAGAGTAAATGGCAGTCCCTTGTTTTGGTAGCAGGCCTCTGCCCACCAAATGAACTCTATCTTCAGAGAAGGTATGATAGGAATCATTGCTTCTAGATCTTGAGAATGTTGACACCATAGGCTTTTTAGATACCATTGTAGTTTCCTCCTATGCAGTCTTGCATATGGAATTAGTAGAATGCAAGAGGCCATGAACCCCAGGGCTTGCAGTATTTCCCTTGCAGATAGCTGGGTCTTTGTGGCCAGTAGTTTGAAGTAGGCTGTCAAATGAACTTGTTTCTCTGGCATGAATTAGGCCATCTGAGAAGTTGTATTCAAGCTTGCTCCCAGGAATACAATTTGTTGGCAGGGTACAAGATGTGATTTATTTTCGTTATAGTGTACCCCAGAGAAGTTAGCAATTTCTTTACAAATGCCAGATGATTTAATAGTATGCCCTGGCTTTCTGCCTGAATTAGACAATCGTCTAGGTATGGGTGTGTGTGTGTCTTTCGGCTTTTCCCGGTTAGGGGTCGCCACAGCGGAACTCCGGTCCGCTAATGATTGGCAGTAGAGTTTTACATGCTGGCTTGCCGGGCCTAACGCACAACCTTCAACAAAGGAACGCCCATTCACGCATGTCGTCACACAGTAGACGCTTTAACTGAGAATCGAACGGGCAACGTCTAACTGTGAGGCGACAACGCTACCGCAGCACCACCACCGCAGTTCGTCATGGGTATATTTGAATATTTCTTTGCCTGCAAAATGCAATGACTGAAGCTAGGCACTTTGTGAATATTCTGCGTGCAGTAGATAAGCCAAAGGGCAGTGCAGAGAACTGATAGTGCATGTAGCCTGCTCGGAAGCATAGGTACCTTCTGCAAGATCCCCTTATTGGGATGTGCAGGTCGGCTTCCTTTAAATCTAGTGTTGCCAACCAGGCATTTTTGCCTAGCATGGAAAGCAGCTGATGAAGAGTTAGCATCTTGAATTTTGGGATTACCAAAAAAGTGTTTAGGTTAGACAGGTCCAGGATAGGACGCCAGGAATTGTCTTTTCTGGGTACCAGGAAATGTCTTGACTAGAAACCTTGTCCCCATTCTTCTTTTGGAACAGGTTGAATAGCCCTGATGCTTATAACAGAGAGAACTTGCTTTTGAGCCTCTGCCCACTGATTTGGGGGTAGGCCTGGACAACCATTTGGGATTGGTAAAGAGTGGAAGTGGAATCTGTATCCTTGGGAAACTATATTTAAAACCCATTTGTCCTGGGTAATGAGTTCCCAATTTTTTGCATGCAGGGCGATCTTTCCCCCTAAAGGAACAGTCAGTTGAGCAGGGCTTCGAAGGTTTAAAGTTAAGTCACTGAGACAGTTTACCATAGGGGGGTGTCTTACTAATCCCTGATTTGGAAGTGGGAGCCTCTCACTGCTTAGGAGTTTGAGTACCTTGGGACTGAAGCCTGGGTGTTTTGCCGGTTCTGGGTTTGGACTGAGAAGGCCTGGAAGAGAGAAAGGGCCAATGCCTACTAAATCTGGGAGGCTGTACTTGCAGGAAATCTTTAACAGTTTGCATAGATTTAGCTTTTTCCTCCATCTTTTTAAGTACTACTACTGCTTTGTTGCCAAACGGACTGCCTTGGTTTAAGGGAGCATCCAGTAATTTAGCTTTAACATGGTCTGACAAAGATTACAAAACATGCCTTCTAAGTACAGACCCAGTGACAGCAGCCCTGCAAGATGCCTCTAATGAATCAAAACCACATTGCAAAGTATGTTTTCCAACTTGTTCAGGAGAATGCATTAAATCCAGTAATTCTTTATTTTGAGCACAGTCAGGAATCAACATCAGTTTCTGTTTAAGCAATCCAATAATATGCTGCTGATACTTTTAACATATGAAACTGGCAGTTTAAGGCCCTAATGGCCAAAGTTGCAGAAGTGTATACCTTCTTACCTCATCTATCCAGCATGCCCTGGAATCTCTATCAGAGGGGGTAGGGGTTTTGGCAGTAGTAGCCTTAATGCCCTTGGGTCCCTGTAAAATGGTCTCAGGATCAGCAGTAGGATTTTTAAAAAGGAACTTGAGTGTGTCGTGTACTCTAATACCCATCAGGTTTTCTGGGAGCAGGAGGTAAAGTGTCAGGGACCAGGCTAGATTCTGAGAAGGCATCATCCACTATGTCCAGGAGGGATAGCTAAAAGCCTGTATTGAGGCAGGAGCAAGAATTCACTAAGCCTCTTTTTAGAGTCAGAGTAATCCTGGCTTTCCCAGCGGAAATGCTTCCTAAGAGTATGCAAGGTTTCACCAAAAGAGAAATCCTCTGGAGGGGAAGCAGAGGGAATGGTGTCCTCTGCATCAGAATCCTCATAGGTAGATAACGGCAAATCCTGGTCATCAGAGAAAACAGAAATTTCAGAATTGTGATCAGAAGAATAGAAGGAAAATCAGTCCTAGGTCTCTTAGAGGGAGAAGGGTGGCTTCCCCTGATTAGAGTAATAAGGTCTTCAGCCATTCTCATCATTTGTTTTTTAGGCATAGGGGCCTGACCATGTGGTCTGGGCATTGGTTTTCTGGGCATGGATCGAGTTTTAGGCCTTGAAGAAGATGGCGTTGGTTTAATATGCAAGTCAGTAGGCCTGAATACACCCTCAGAAGCTGGTGCCTGCACAGCGGCTCCGGACCCACCCAAGGTAGAGACATCCGCAGGTTCCACAGTTGAAGAAGCATCTCACGGCCTACCGGACTCTGAAAGGGTCTCAGTAGAGGCCTGCGAATGTGAAGTAGTGGGTATCAGGGGCTGCAAAAGCACCAGAGTACCGGCAAACTGGCGACTAGCTTAGCAGAAGCGTCGTCGGCAGCTTTGGAAAGTACAGTTTTGTACCTACCATAAATGTAGATGTTCGAAGATCCACATTGCTGCAGTCCTAACACTTGGGTAGTCCGCTGTCCCAGTCGGCCCGAATACCAAAGTATAAGGCTGACGTCGGTCAAGGCGCATTTGTCTGACATCAGGACGTCAGGGTACAAATGCGCATGACCGACGTCATATCCTCAGTCTTTTCTTGCCCCAGATGTCAGAAGACCCTAAAAAGATAAGGCCAAAACCAAAAAACACCAAACACTCCTGTACCTAATATATGTACAATATATACAAATTTTCAAAAATAGAACCCCACCCACACAACCACCCCTAAACACAGAGGGGATGGAGGAGGAATTGGACTGCAGCAATGTGGATCTTGAACATCTACATTTATGGTAGGTACAAAACTGTACTATGTTCTTCATCTCACATTGCTGCAGTCCTAACACTTGGGTAGAATCCCAAAGCAGAGGTAAGGGAGGATGGCTAAACTATAATGAAGCAGGAGCTGCCAAAATGCCCTGCAACACAGCAGTGGCAAAACCAGCCCTGGATTTAGAATAGAGAGGAAGGTGGTAATGCTTGGAGAAAGTATGCACTGAACTCCAAGTAGCTGCCTCCAAAATATCCTTAGTTGCCACCCCTTAGAAATGCTGTTGAAGTGGCAGTAGCCCTCGTGGAATGAGGCCTAATCCCAGCTGGAATCTCCTTGCCATGATGGGAATAACAGAATGCAATGCAAAACCCAATCCACTTAGATATAGTTTGTTTTGACACAGGCTTGCCCTGGGAACTCAAAGCAAAAGAAACAAACAACTGCTGAGACTGCCTAAAATCCCTAGTCCTGCTTAAATAATAACGCAACTGCCTGTGTACATCTAAAGTGTGCAAAATCTTTTCCCTTATTTTGGGGATTTGCATAAAAGTAGGCAAATGAATAGTTTGGTTTAAAGCCACACTAGAAACCACCTTAGGCATAAATGAAGGATTAGTGCGTAATGATACCCTATCCTTATGAAAAATCAAAAAGGCTCAACCGCCATAAGGGCCTGCAATTCAGAAACCCTTCTTGCAGAAGTAATGGCCAACAAAAAGCAGTCTTCCATGACAAGTATTTCAATTCAGCAGTAGCCGCGAGGCTCAAAAGGTTGTAGAGTAAGTTTCTCCAACACAAAATTGAGGTCCCAAGCAGGAGTAGGAGCTCTATTGGGGTCTTATATTCTTTGCCCCTCTAAGAAATTGCTTGAACAAAGGATGAGAAAACAATGGTGGGTCACAATCATAGCGAGCTGAAATTGCTGCAGCATGAATCTTAATGGAAGAGAAAGACAAACCTTTGTCCAATAACTCAGTAAGATATTGAAGAGCCACACTCAAATTAGGCTCAGAAACATCCAAATCCTGTGCTGCACTCCAAAATAAAAATCTCTTCCATTTTTCTGCATACACTTTACGTGTACTAGGCCTTCTGGCTTCCATAATCACATTCAAAACTTGTTGAGGAAGTTGAGACCTGCTGTGGTTCAAAACAGAATATGCCAGGCTGTTAGATGAAGAGAGTGAAGCTTGACATTGAGGAGATGACCGTCCCTCTGAGACAAAAGGTGTGGAATTAAAGGTAAAGGCCATGGAGGCTTCCTTACCAGATTCCTCAGTAATGGGTACCAGTGTTGCCGAGGCCAATCTGGAGCTATCAAAATCATCCTTGGCTTGTCTTGTCTGACCTTTAGGAGTACCTTTGGGAGGAGAGGCAGAGGTGGAAAGGCATACACATGAAGATTTTCCCAACTGAGAAAGAGCATCCACTTTCCAAGCTGTGTGATGAAACCTTTTCGCAAAACTTTGGCAGCTGGTGGTTTAGTGGAGAAGCGAACAGATCTATGTCTGGAGTTCCCCAGGACACTGTCAATTGTCGAAATACATGAAGATCCAGTTTCCACTCGTGGGGATCCATGATTTGCCTGCTTAACACATCTGCTAAGGAGTTCTGTGCTCCTGGCAGAAACCTTGCCTGTAGATTTAGCTGCAAGCTGAGCAGTCTCCCACAAAATCATTGCTTGCCTGCATAGAGGATAAGAATGTGTTCCCCCTTGCTTGTTGATGTACCACATGACAGTAGTGTTGTCTGTTAGAATCAACACCTGCCCTGGAAGAAGTAACTCCTTGAAAGCCATTAATGCAAACTGGACTGCTAACATCTCCTTCATGTTGATATGTAGATGCTGTAGTCTGGCAGGCCACTTGTCTTGTATCCACTTCCCATTCAGATGAGCTCCCCAAGCTATGTCTGAGGCATCTGTCGTTAGAATCTGACTCGCCTCTGGCCGGGTCACAGAGAGTCCCTTGTTTAGGTGACATTCCTGAGCCCACCACAAAAATTCCTTTTGAATGCAAGGTATTATTGGAATGACAGTGTCCAAATCCTGGCAGTGCTGTGTCCATACATTTTTAGATACCATTGCAGCTTCCTCATATGCAGTTTGGCATTGGGAAGCACCAGAATACAAGATGCCATGAACCCTAATGCTTGAAGGACTGTCCTTGCAGTCAGCACGGACTGATGAGATAGTTGATGGAAGTAAAGGGATAGACTCTTTTGTTTGTCCGGGGTTAAAAGGCCATCTGGGCTGCTGTATTCAGTCTCACACCCAGAAAGCACATGTCTTGAGAGGGTACTAGACTGGACTTTATTTCGTTCACAGAATACCCCAGGCATCTTAGCACTGCTATCACATATTCCAGATGCTGAAGAAGCTCGTCCTTTTCTTGAGCCAGAATCAGACAGTCGTCCAAGTAAGGATAGATTTGTATTCCTTTTAGCCTGAAAAAGCTACAACTGGAGCCAGAACTTTGTGAATACTCTGGCAGTAGATAAGCCAAAGGGCAATGCAGAGAACTGATAATGTGAATTTCCAGCTCGAACGCAGATACTTCCTGCAACTGAGTCTGATAGGCACATGAAGGTAAGCCTCCTTGAGATCTAAAGTTACCATCCAGTGATCTTTGCCCAGCAGAGGTAAAAGCTGTTGTAACGTCAACATTTTGAACTTGGGAATGTCCAAATAAGTGTTGAGGATAGACAAATCCAAAATTGGTCTCCACGTGTTCCCCTTTTTTGGAACTAGGAACAGGCGAGAATAAAATCCTAGGCCCCTTTCTGGCACAGGAACCGGCTGAATGGCCCCTATCTGGAGCAACAGAGAAATTTGCTTGTGAGCCTCTTTTCTTTGTATAGGAGGAATGTCTGGCATGCCTTTGAATGGAGGCAAGGTATGGAAATAAAACCTGTAACCGTGGTGAACGATATCCAATACCCATCTGTCTTGTGTAATAACTCCAATTTTCTTTGAAAAGTGCCAGCCTTCCTCCCAAAGGTGCTGCCAGACGAGAAGTCTCTGGCAGCTGAAAAGGCAAGTCATTGGGTCTGCTTACGAAAGGACTGACCCCTGCCCTCACCAGAAGACTGGGCAGGCGAACTGCCTGTTCTAGGCCTAAAAGAACCTTGAGCTCTGCCCCTACCACGCCTAGATCTACCCCTAGACTGAGAATCATAAGAAGGATAAGTCCACCCCTTAGTAGGCCAATTTCTACTAAACTTTGGAGGCTGAACCTGCAAAAATCTTTAACAGTCTGCATAGACTTAGCCTTGTCCTCCATTTTCTTTAAAACTGTTTCCACAGGCACCAAACAACACATCAGATTGTAAAGGAGCATCTAAAATCCTTGTCTTTACATGTTCAGCTAAATTCTGATCCCTCAGCCAGGCGTGCCTGCGAAGAACAGAACCAGTGGCTGCCACCCTCGAAGAGGCCTGTACAGCATCAAAACCACATTGCAAGGAATGCTTACCCACCTGTTCAGAAACATGAACCAAATCCTGCAACTCTTTACACTCAATACCTTCCGCCAGAGCATCTACCTTAGACTTCAATTGTGAAAGGAGATAATTTTGGTATTTCAACATGTGAAACTGGCAATTCAAAGCCCTCATGGCTAAAGTGGAAGAAGTATACACCTTTTTCCCCCATCTATCCAAAGCCCTTGCCTCTTTATCAGAAGGAACAGGATTTTTAACAACAGAAGCCGTAACCCCTTTAGGGCCCTGAGAAACAGTTTCTGGGTCTGCCCTAGGACTCTTAAAAAGATACTTATGAGCTTCAGGCACTCTATAATAGCTGTCCGGTTTAACTGGGGCAGGAGGCAAAGAATCAGGGTTCAGGAAGCCTCTGCAAAACATCCTCTACCACATCCAGAACAGGAGGAATAGCTAAAGGCCTATGCTGGGGTAGAAACAAAAATTCCTAAGCATTTTCCTACAATCACAGAAATCTTGACCTTCCCTTTTAAAAGGCTCCCTCATGGAATGAAGAGTCTCTGAAAAGAAAAATCCTCAGGAGGAGAAGCCAAGGTGTAGAGTCATCTACATCAGAATCAGAATAAGGAGGATACTCCTGCAAGTCTTCAGCGAAGACTCAGGAGCCTCCGAACACTGCTCAAAACTCTCAAGCTCAGGTTCCACCCTAGGCCTCTTATCAGGGGGGGGTAAAGAACCTCTAATCATAGTAATCAAATCTTCTGCCATTTTAAGCATATGTTTCTTAGGCAGAGACCCTGAAGAACTAGGGGAGACCCCACTGAAGTTAACCCTGGCCGGCCTCGAGAAGGAGCCTTGGAAACAGAAGGGGAGGGCCTAACCACCTTAGGAAGGGGGAGAACAGCTACCTGAGAAGCCCCTTCAGCCTGGCCTACCTCCTGAGAGGACACATCTTGTAACAGTAAAGTCTCTCCCTGAGAATCCAAAGGAACTTCTGGTAGAACCACCGGCTCCACCGAGCCCTCTAAAGAACCGACATCCGGGACAGACGGTTCTTCTACCCTAGGCTTCGCTGCTTTGTCTTTGCGCTTTTTAGACGAAGCGGGCGTCGGAGCATCCGACGGCATGTTGTAATTACAACGCTTCCCAAAAACTAACCTGGCACAATCTAATCTTCTCTTAATAGTGCGTTTGTTAAATCTAGCACAAGAGCGACAGCCAACAACATCGTGCTCAGGCCCTAAGCAAGGTATACACAATGTATGGTAATCTCTATGAGGTATCTGTTTCCCACAATAAATACAGTTATTCACTTTTTCTGACATCCGGTTAAATACTGAGGGAAGAAAAAAACAAAATATTCCCCAACGGGGTACTTAGCCAACTTTGATTCGGTCTGAAACTCCGACTTCAGAAAATTTCAGAACGCCAACCTGCACTCGCAATACTGCTTCTGCATCGGACCATGCGGCAAAAAAGACTGAGGATATGACGTCGGTCATGCGCATTTGTACCCTGACGTCCTGATGTCAGACAAATGCGCCTTGACCGACGTCAGCCTTATACTTTGGTATTCGGGCCGACTGGGACAGCGGACTACCCAAGTGTTAGGACTGCAGCAATGTGAGATGAAGAACATCTATGCGGTCTGTCTCCGTCCTTATCTTTGCATTTTTTCGGAATGTCGGTAGTCGGGTGGCTTACCGAAGCCATTTCTGGATAATTGAACAGAGTCCCAAAGTATTTAGATGCGAAAATGAACCGATGACGAATAGTACGAGGTTTGAATAAGACACAAACCAGACAGCGAGGTACGTCGTGGTCTGGGCCTAGGCAAGGAATGCAGTACAAATGAAAATCTTTATGAGATATTTGCTTTCCACAAGAAATACAATTGTTAACTTTTACTGATATCAGTTTAGAGCAAGAATAAGGATCCCCAACGGGGTACCGCTTAGTTGAAGACTTCGGATCTGAAACTCGAAAACAAAAATTTCAGGAGTCAGCCGACTGGCACTTGCAAACTGCTTTTGCTTCAGGCACCACACGGCAAGAAAGACCAATGTAATGGCATCGGCTGCATGCTTTACACCCCTGACTACCTGACGTCATGGAAGATGAGACAGCAGCCAACACAGGACCCAAGACTTTGATAATCAGGCTGACTGAGGGCTACCTGCAAGCAGATATCCCAAATGTGATGACTGCAACAGTGAAACACGAAGAGCATCTGAACCACAGTAAGAATTATCTTAACTGTAGACAGTGCTGTGGCATACAGGGATAAAGTCATGATTGTACCACAGGTGACACAGGTTCGATTAGTGTCTCAGGCATCTAAGCAGCTGGCACAGGACAACGGGCAAGCATTTCCTGGAGCAGGAGGAAGAAGGGCATGCACCAAGTATGCAACACAGTTGTATTGCCTTGGTGGAGGGCAGGAGAAAAGTACAGTTGTATTGCCTTGGTGGAGGGCAGGAGTAAAGTACAGTTGTGCACACTTACCATAAATTTAGATGTTCGAGTGTATTCACTGTTGCAGTCATTACACTTGGGTTATCCTGCTGGCAGGCTACCCTCAGTCGGCCTGAATTCCAAAGTCTAGGTCTGGCGTCAGTTGCTGTCGCCTCTTCCCTGACGTCAGTGCGCCAGGGGTATAAAAGATGCAGCTGACGCCATTTTCTTCCGTTTTTCTTGCCCCAGATGTCAGGTGCCCACAAAAGGGTAGGCTAAAAATATGCCAATAAAACATGCATGCACCAAAATATATAATACCCTCATCTACAAGGAAATACACCACATAGGTTGTATAGATTAGAGAAGTGTAGATAAGTTCCAACAAAGAGATGGGGGATGGTGGGTGGGTAACCTGGACTGCAACAGTGAATACACTCGAACATCTACATTTATGGTAAGTGTACACAACTGTACTATGTTCTTCATGTTTCACTGTTGCAGTCATTACACTTGGGTTGAATCCCAAAGCTATGGTTGGGAGGCTGGAGCTAAACAGCATTAGGAGCGGCTATGAGGCCCTGCAGAACTGCAGTGGCAAAACCTGCCCTGGATTTAGAGTACAGTGGTAAATGATAAAGCTTTGGTTCTGTTCAAGCAGAAGTGTAGCGGTCTGTTTATGTCCAAAGAATGCAGAATTCTCTCCCCCTTATTCTGTGGGTTTGGATAAAAAGTAGGCAGATGAATAGTTTGCTTAAGGGCCACACTGGACACTACCTTAGGCATAAATGGCGGCGCCTGTAGCACTGAGACTCGTCTTGCAGAGGTTATTGCTAGGAGCAGAGCTGTTTTTCAAGATAAAAACTTTAGATCAGCTGTAGCAGCTGGCTGAAAAGGGGGCAGAGTGAGTTTTTCCAAAACATAATTGAGGTCCCATGCAGGTATTGGTGTTCTCCTTGGAGGCCTTAAGGTTTTGGCTCCTCTGAGGTATTGCCTTAACAAAGAATGAGAAAAGATTGGTGGGTCTGTACTGTAATGAGCTGAAATAGCAGAGGCATGAATTTTAATTGATAAAAAGGATAGGCCTTTGTCCAACATCTCAGTTAAGTATTGCAACATCTGAGGAATATTTGGTACTGCTGTGTCAATTCCTTGCGCCTGGTTCCAGGCACAGAATCTCTTCCATTTTCCAGCATAACATTTTCTAGCACTAGGCCTCCTGGCCTCCAAAATGACATCCATCACCGCTTTAGTGAGATGTGTCTTTTGTATGACTACATTATCTGCCATGCTGCCAGATTTAAGGTCTTGAGTTGGCTTTGCAGGACCCAATTGTTTTGTTGGGACAGTAGATAAGGTACTTGAGGTAAGGTCCAGGCTGGGCATTGAGACAAGTTCCTTAGGATTGGATACCAGTACTGGCGGGGCCAGTCTGGGGCAATCAGTATAATTTTTGGCTTCTCTTGTCTGACCTTTAGGAGTACCTTGGGGAGGAGAGGCAGTGGAGGAAAGGCATATACTGCTAAGTTTTTCCAGCTGAAAGATAGGACATCCACTTTCCATGCTTGTCTGTGATAAGTCCTTGTGCAGAATCTCTTTAGTTGGCACTTGTGAGGAGAGGCAAATAGGTCTATGTCCGGGCATCCCCATTTTCTTGTTATCATGTTGAAGACTTGTGGATTCAATTTCCACTCATGGGGATCCATGAGGTTTCTGCTTAGTTCGTCTGCCAGAGTATTTATCTTTCCTGGCAGGAATTGTGCCTGCAGATATACTTGGTAAGTCAATGCTGTGTCCCACAAAGTCATGGCTAGTCTGCAGAGGGGGTAAGAATGAGTGCCTCTCTGCTTGTTTATATACCACATGACCGTGGTATTGTCTGTCTTTATCAGTAGTTGTCTCGGATGAAGTAGGTCCTTGAAGGCTGTCAGGGCATTCTGAACAGCTAGCATCTCTTTTTGATTGATATGCAGATGCATTTGGTTGGCGGACCATGTGCCTTGAATACATCTTCCTGCCACGTGGGCCCCCCAGGCATAATCTGATGCATCCGTTGTCAATGTCTGCCTGGCTGGGGGTAAGGTGAATGGCTGCCCCTTGTTCTGGTGACAGGCCTTCGCCCACCATTGAAACTCCTGTTGCAGGCAGGGAATGAGAGTAATTATTGTTCCAGGCTGTGGCAATGCTGAGTCCAAACACTTTTTAGGTACCACTGAAGTTTCCTTATATGCAGTCTTGCATATGGAATTAGTAGAATGCAGGATACCATGAAGCCCAAAGCCTGCAGTATTTTTTATTGCAGATAACTGGGCCTTTGTTGCCAACAGTTTGAAATAGGTAGTCAGTTGCCTTTGTTTGTCTGGCGTGAGATAAGCCATCTGGGCAGTTGTATTTAAGCTTGCACCCAGGAATATCATCTCTTGAGAGGGTACTAGTTTTGATTTCTGTTCGTTGACTGTGCATTCTAGGCATGGTAGTAATCTCTTTACAAACGCCAGATGCTGTAGTAGAATGTCCTTGTTCTCTGCTTGTATGAGGCAATCGTCCAAGTAAGGATATATTTGTATTCTTCTTTGTCTGCAGAATGCAATTACTGGTGCCAGGCACTTTGTGAAGACCCTGGGTGCAGTAGATAAGCCAAAGGGCAGTGTAGAGAACTGGTAGTGCATTGAGCCAGCTTCGAGTCTGAGTTATCTTCTGCATGTTTGTCTGATTGGGACATGCAGGTATGTCTCTTTTAGGTCTAAAGTCACAAGCCAAGCCTTCTTGCCCAGCATGGGCAGAAGCTGCTGTAAAGTCAACATTTTGAATTTTGGTATATCCAGATACGTGTTTAGAATAGATAGGTCCAGTATTGGTCTCCAGGCTTTGTCCTTTCTGGGTACCAAGAACAGTCGAATAAAATCCTTGTCCCTGCTCTTGCTCTGGTACTTGTTGAATGGCCCTCATGTCCATGAGGGATGAGACTTGTTTTTGTGCCTCTGCCCATTGGTTTTTTGGTAGGTCTGGCCAACCGTTTGTCCTTGGCAGGGTATGAAAGTGAAACTTGTAGCCCTGTGACACTATGTCTAAGACCCATTTGTCCTGGGTTATTATGTGCCAATGTTGAGAAAAAAGTGCTAGTTTTCCCCCTAAAGGTGCTGCCAGAAATAAGTGCTTGGCACAGATAGGGGGAAGTCATTGGGACTGTTTCCTGTAAGGCTGTGATTTGTCTTCTCCACTTTTGGAGGTAGAAGCACCCCATTGTTTAGACCTGTATGAACCTTGGGGCTGGGATCTGCCCCTTGGGCGTCTGTATCGGCCCCTTTGTGGTCTGTCTGACACTAGAAAGGACCAATTCTGTGTAGGCCAGTGTCTGCTAAATCTTGGAGGCTGTACCTGTAAGAAATCCTTGACTGTTTGCATAGATTTAGCTTTGTCCTCCATTTTATTTAACACCTCTTCTGCTTTAACACCAAAGTATCATGCTGTAATGGAGCATCTAATAATTTTGCTTTAACGTTAATCTGGCAGAGTTTGTTCCTTTAACCAAGCATGGCTCCTAATGACAGAACCCGTGACAGCAGCCCTGCAGGAGGCCTCCAAAGAATCAAAATCACATTGCAAAGTATGCTTTCCAACTTGCTTAGCTGCATGCAATAAATCCTGCATTTCTTTGTTTTCTGCACATTCAGAATTTATCAGCATTTTCTGTTTAAGCAGTGACATAACATATTGCTGATATGAAACTGGCAATTTAAAGCCCTTATAGCCAAGGTAGCAGAAGTGTAAATCTTTTTTCCCCATCTGTCCAGAGCCCTAGAATCCCTGTCAGAGGGGGTAGGGTTTTTTGCAGTGGAAGCCTTGACACCCTTTGGGGCCCTGAGAGATGGCTTCAGGGTCAGCAGCAGGGTTTTTGAAAAGGAATTTATGAGTGTCAGGGACCCTGTAGTACCTGTCCGGCTTGACAGCAGCTGGAGGTAAGGAGTCAGGGGTCAGACTGGACTCTGAAAATACATCTACAATGTCTAACACAGGTGGAACAGCTAGGGGCCTGTGTTGTGGGAGTAAAAGGAAGTCTCTGAGCCTTTTCTTAGATTCTGAATAATCTTGGCTCTCCCAGTGGAAATATTCCCTCATGGTATGTAAGGTTTCCCCAAAACAGTAATCCTCAGGAGGAGAGGCTAAAGGGATAGATTCTTCAGCATCAGAATTCTCAGAGGAAGGAAGAGAGTATTCCTGATTAGAATGGAAACCTGATCTGAAGATTCATATTCTGTCTCTTGCCTAGGCCTTTTATCAGGAGGGGGATGGGAACACCTGATCAAAGTAATTAAATCTTCGGCCATTTTGAGCATCTGTTTTTTAGGCATGGAGGCCTGACCATGAGGCTGTTGTACTTGTTTCTTTGTCTTTAAAGGTGCTTTTGTCTT
The DNA here is from genome assembly GCF_019279795.1 of Protopterus annectens. Lineage (NCBI taxonomy): Eukaryota > Metazoa > Chordata > Ceratodontiformes > Protopteridae > Protopterus > Protopterus annectens. Next base: position 553,835,259 of record NC_056736.1, on the reverse strand, counting down.
TGCCTTTGTAGCTGGAGTTGCTTTAATGAATAATTGAGTAGGTCTGAAAACACCCTCAGAAGCCCATGCCTGCTCAGTGGCCATCTGAGGGAATTGTTTCTGAAGGTCCAATACCCTGAGCTTCTAGCGGCCTAGTCGACTCCAAGTGGGAGTCTGTAGCAGCCTGCGAGCCTAAAGTAGCGGGCATCAGGGGCTGCGAAAGCGCCTCACTGAGAACCGGCGGACCGGCGACTGGCTTAGAGGAAGCCTTGTCATCGGTTTTGGACCTTGGATGCCTGTCCTTTTCTTTGCGTTTCTTGTGAATTCCGGTAATCGGATGGCTATCCGACGGCATACTGTAATTAAATCTTCTGCCAAAATAGTGAAATGCAAAATCGTACTGACGCTTAATAGTGCGTTGGTTAAATCTAGCACAAAACCGACAGCTAGCAACGTTGTGATCTGGGCCTAAGCAAGGAATACAGTAAGAGTGAAAGTCCTTATGAGGTATTTGCTTCCCACAAGAAATACAATTATTAACTTTTTCTGACATCGGTCTGGAGCAAGAAAAAAGTTTTCCCCAATGGGGTACTTAGCTTTTAATGAAGACTTGGGATCTGAAATTTGAACACGAAAATCTCAGGAGTTGGCCGACCGGCACTTGCAAACTGCTTCTGCTTCGGGCACCGCGCGGCAAGAAAGACTGAAGAAAATGGCATCGGCTGCATCTTTTATACTCCTGGCGCACTGACGTCAGGGAAGAAGCAACAGCAACCGATGCCGGACCTAGACTTTGGAATTCCGGCCGACTGAGGGTAGCCTGCCAGCAGGATAACCCAACTGTAATAACTGCAACAGTGAAACACGAAGAACATCTGCAAAAGGTTTCCGGAGGAAGAGTAGGATGGCTTCACTCCGGTTTAATTTCTCCAAGTCTTTGGGGTTTCTAGTACCATGATGGGAATGGGCCCCATTCCTAAGTCAAAGGAGTATTAAAGTTCATGAAATTCGTTTTGCTTCAGTATTTGACATTAGCCAAAAGTGCTTTTTGCAGCACCCGCAATGTGCCCAGAACTGACTCCTCATGTAATTCATATGGTTACATGTATCGTAGACTATCTAAATAAGACTGTAAATTCTGAGACCCGTTGTTCCTACTATTGCAACTGTCTGGGTATCCTTCTTTCACGCTGCCCTCATTTTAGCCTGCAAATCCTGGTATTTTATGACTTAGGGTCTCTCTGTAGGAAGACGCTCTACCCAATGTATACCCAAACCATAAGCATTACTAATTACTAATGTATGTGCAGGATAGAGAAATTACTTAGAAAAACTCTGGGCTTTAGTATGATAGAGATCCAGGATGCCATGATCTCCTCCCTGACTCAGATCCTTATCAGAGAAAGTCCATGTGAGACCAAAACAGGCAGGTACACCTTACAAATGAAGAGGCACTGGGTCTGCTGCTGTTCACATGACCCCACACCAGTTACACTGACAGTTAATCACAAAAGTACTTACTTCATTACTTCATTTTTTGAAATGACACAATGGCACATGGGATGCTGTTACATCTAGTGAGGCAGCAAAATAAAACATTTGATGACTGGAGGTAAGTGAAATGTTAGATATTTTGAAGGTACAGAGGTTCTGACAGTTTGAGCACAGAGGTCCTGAAAGGATATTTTCAGAAAGGGAGGAGAACTCAAAGCTGCTCAATGTCAAGTTAGCCAGGTGGCCTACAGGGATAAAACCCAGACTATGATCTAGGCAACCCAGGGTCATTTAGCCCAGGTGAGGGACTGTGATGGAAGGGAGCATGGGCAGTGTCTATCCTGGGGAAGGGTAGAAGATGGTTTCCCAGCCATCTTTGCCTGCTGCTACTATGATGCAAAATGTAGGTGTCACACACCACTGAAAACTAAAGCTGATCCAGGAGAGACATACATTGCAGTTGCCCAAGCTGGTGATAGTAGTTCCAATACCTCACAAGTGAGGAAGCTTGCATGTGTGGATTCGTGGGTCCTTATGTAGTCCCTTTGGTGATGCAGGTGTTTGTGTGTCATCATCTGTAAATAAAGCTAATTTTTCTTGATTACCATATTAGTTATAACTCTGAATGTGTGAGCCCCTTAATCTCTTCGCTAATGGCTCTAAAGCAAATAAAATTATAGGACGACATCCCTACAAGGTTCCTTTGTTCAAACACAGCTTGTCAGAGAGGAACTGTCACACTAATTTTTGCCTGAGATGCTTCATATATTCTCCTTAATCACACTATTTCATCAGGGAATGCAGCTACCATTGTCCTACTCATAAAATCCTAGCAAACTATCAAATGCTTTCACTGCATCAAGACCCACTAAAACAGAGGCATTTTCTTACACACTGCTTTACTTCTGGATCACCATTATTCTATCAAAGTTGTCACCTCTTCTCCACAAAACTACATTGATTCACATATATCAATTCTGGCAACACTTTATACTGACTAAGAGAATGGCAAAACAAACGCTTCATAATACCGATTTAACATTGAAATGGGTTGATACAAAGCTTAGCCTGAAAGATTTTTATACTCTTTTCAAGTAATACAGTCACTACAGCTTTCTTCCACGATGTTGGTACTCCCCACCTTAAAATATTGTTAAGCAAAATCTTCGAGTTTTACCACTTTCTTCCCTTCTAACTTCCAAGGGAATACTGCCTATTCCTGGATACTTCTCCAATGCTTTATACACCCCCCCCCTTTTTTTTTTTTTAAATATCTTGTCTCTGTCTAACTTGGCTATTAAGCCTCATTTTCCTGTAACCTTGGCAAAATTAAATCTTCCATAAATATTTTAATTTGTGCTTTTTTGGTTTTCACATTCCTCACCTTTATACACATTATGATAAGATTTTTGAAATGTCGGTACCTTTATAAATTGTTTGGTTGTTTTTCTTGTCACAAGCCTTCTTAAGTTTGGCAACAACCCTTTCTATTTTCAGTTGCCAAACTCACTGTGGTAAAAGTTCTGGAGCTCAGAAGTTGCAAGTATTTTTGATAACATTTCTAAACTCATGTACACTATCCAAATACTCCACTATTTTTCCTTTAGTACTCTACAGTTTCTCATCTTCTTCTGCAAGATTCCCCTTCTGTAATACTTTAATCCTTGTTAACCCCTCTAAATAATTCTTATTACTTCCTTACCATGTCTCTTTTTCCTCTTATTCCTACCATATTTTAAACTCTACTTTCATTTTATCCCACTCACTAGCTATACCTTTTTTTTAAATATCTCTTCCCCAATGACTCTCAATGTTAGTAAAAAAAAACAAAAAAAAACAAAAACAAAACTATGTATTCATTAAACGCGACTTTAAAAACAATCATGAAAGTGTCATTCTCTCATATTTACTTCACTGTTATGCATCTTTACCCTAGTTTATACTGGCGAATGATCTGAAATGGTTATTGGAGGCGTGCCAAAAATTATTCATTCAACTGAATTTACATCTTCCATACCAAATTTTCTCCCATATTTTTCCTTCTAGGTCCCCCAGGTACATACTACTGGAAAAGAGGTTCCAGCTCCCATCCATAAATATTCCCTGCTAAAAGTTTAATTTCACCCAAAATTCTCATACTGCATAACTGTAGTTTTAAGTGCACTAGTGTAATCCTTCTCCTTTGCCAGTAACTCTTACTATCACATCTACCATTATCATTTTTTTGTTCCTCTATCACTATTTGAGTCCTTCTTACAATCACCATTACTCTAATTTAAATTAAATTTGAATTAAAACAACGTATTTATGCACATAGATATGATATCAATAAGTTATCATACAATAATGCTCTATATAGACACACAGCACAACATCCTGGGCATAAATTTAAATTTATTGTGTTGGAGCAAGTATTACCATCACCTAGAAGAGGACCTTGGAAAATCATATTAGAGTCAAAAGAATACTGGTGGCAGGTATATCTAAATGCCACCAAAATGCCTGGACTTAATGATTCCATTTCCATTGCTAGTATTTTAAAATTAAAGGCTATAAATAGATAATAGTTCAAGCAGTGTTTTTTAATATATTTTTTTACATAATTATATATGTACATAATATACATTTCATTCTATATTAATTTATTTTGTAATAATTTATATTAAAGATTTTTTTGTATTGCATTAATACATATACAAAATATGCAATGAATTTTGACAGTTGTCATAACTTTTGAAATGTACATATTATAGTAATCAGCGTTTTTTTAATGTAATTAATCAATTAGTGATTAAATTTATGCTATAAATAGATGCATTTTAGAATTTGAAGTTGTCTGAAGAAGGCTGGAATTACGCAGCCGAAAGCGCTTACCAAATAAAATTCTTTTCATTTTTATACATCACCGGCTGTCCGCTTGATTGCTTTTGTGCTTCTGGACTTTGAGACTTCTTTTTGTTGATGGTGTAACCCCAGTGAGGATAGACGTTTCTTTACAAATGCCAGGTGTTGTAATAGCAAGTCCTGGCTTTCTGCCTGAATCAGACAATCGTCCAGGTATGGGTAAATTTGAATATTTCTCTGCCTGCAAAATGCAATGGCTGGAGCTAGAAACTTTGGCTTATCTACTGCGCCCAGGGTGTTAACAAAAGGGAAGTGCAGAGAACTGAAAGTGCATGGAGCCCGCCCTGAAATGTCGGTATTGTCTGCAGGATTCTGTTATTGGGATGTGCAGGTAAGCTTCCTTTAAGATTAGGGTTGCCAGCCAGGCATCCTTAGCTAGCATAGGAAGAAGCTGTTGAAGTTAGCATTTTGAATTTTGGCACCACCAGAAAGGTGTTGAGAATGGAGAGGTCCAGGATAGGACGCCAAGAGTTTTCTTTTCTGGGTACCAGAAACAGTCTTGAATAAGAACATTGTCCCCTTAGTTCTGCTGGGACAGGTTGAATAGCCCTGATACTGAGAAGGGAGAGAACCTGCTGTTGGGCCTCTGCCCACTGATTTGGGGGGACGTCTGGCCAACCATTTGGGGTTGGTGGTGTGTGGAAGTGGAGTCTGTACTCTTGGGAAACTATGTTCAAAACCCATTTGTCCTGGGTAATGAGTTCACAGTTTCTTGCATGCAGGGCGAGCTTTCCTCCTAAGGGAGCAAGTAGTTGAGCAGGGCTTGGAAGGGTTAAGGTTAAGTCATTGTGCTATTTTTCCATAGGGGGGTGGCTTACTACTCCCTGCTTTGGAAGTGGGAGCACCCCACTGCTTAGATCTGTGCGTTGCCCGAGACTGAAGTCTTGGTGGTCTGCTGTTCCTGGGTTTGGACTGAGAAGGCCTGGAAGGGACTGGAAAGGACCAGTTCTTTGAAGGCCAATGCCTACTGAATCTGGGAGGCTGTACTTGTAGAAAATCTTTAACAGTTTGCATAGATTTAGCTTTTTCCTCCATCTTTTTGAGGACTTCCTCTGCTTTGTTGCCAAAAAGGCGGTCTTGGTTTAAGGGTGCATCCAGTAATTTAGCTTTAAAATGATCTGGCAGGTTTTGTTCCTTAAGCCAAGCATGCCATCTAAATACAGACCCAGTGACATCAGCCCTGCAAGATGCTTCTAAAGCATCAAAACCACATTGCAAAGTATGTTTACCAACTTGTTCTGCAGAATGCATTACATCTTGCAAATCTTTGTGTTCAGCACAGTCAGGAATCAACATAATTTTCTGTTTAAGTAGTCTCATAATATGCTGCTGATACTTTAACATATGAAACTGGCAATTTAGAGCCCTAATGGCAAAGTAGCAGAAGTGTAAACCTTCTTACCCCATCTGTCCAAGGCTCTAGAATCTGTATCAGAGGGGGTAGGGTTTTTGGTAGCAGTAGCCTTAATGCCCTTTGGTCCTTGGGAAATGGTCTCTGGATCCACAGTAGAATTCTTAAAGAGGAACTTGTGAGAGTCCGGTACTCTGTAGTACCTGTCAGGTTTTCTGGGAGCTGGAGGTAAAGTGTCTGGGGTAGGTTAGATTCCAAGAAAACATCATCTACAATAGCCAGAACAGGAGGGATAGCTAGAGGCCTGTGTTGCGGCAGGAGTAAGAATTCCCTAAGTCTCTTTTTGGACTCAGAACAGTCCTGGCTTTCCCAGCGGAAATGATCCTTAAGGGTATGCAAAGTTTCACCAAAAGAAAAATCTTCTGGAGGAGAAGCAGAGGGAATGGAATCCTCTGCATCAGAATCCTCATAAGTAGATAAGGGCAAATCCTGGTAATTAAAAAGAGCAGAGATATCAGATTCCTGATCAGAAGAATCAGAAAGAAAATCAGTTCTAGGACTCTTAGAAGGGGAAGGCTGGCTTCTCCTAATTAAGGTAAGGTCTTCAGCCATTCTAAGTATTTGTTTTTGAGGCATATGGGCCTGAGTCATCGATTTTCTAGGCGTAGTGCGAGTTTTAGGCCTGAGGAATTTGGTACTTCTAGTTGTAAACGATGCCGTCAGTTTAATATGAAAGTCTGTAGGCCTGAATACACCCTCAGTAGCCGGTGCCTGCACAGTGGCTCTGGACCCATCCAAGGTAGACATCCACAGGTTCCATAGTTGAAAAAGCATCTCGTGGCATTCCGGACTCCGAATGGGTCTCAGTAGAGGCCTGCGAATCTGTAGTAGTGGGTAACAGGGGCTGTGAAAGCGCCTCACTGAGTACGGGCGGACTGGCGACTAGCTTAATGGAAGCGTAGTCGGCAGTTTTGGACTTATGCGATCTGTCTCTGTCTTTATCCTTACTTTTTTGGGAAGATCGGTAGTCGGATGGCTTAATGAAGCCATTTCGGAGTACAGAGCTCTAGAACAAAAGTATTTAACTACAAAAATAGCCCGACGACGAATAGTTCGTGTGGTGAACAATGCACAAAACAGACAGTGAGGGACGTTGTGGTCTGGACCTAAACAGGTGACACAGTAAGAATGAAAATCTCTATGAGGTATTTGCTTTCCAAAGACAAGATAATTGTTAATTTTTTCTGACATCGGTTAGAGCAAGAAAAAAGGATCCCCAAGAGGATAATTATCTTTTTTTAAGACTTCGGGTCTGAAACTCGAAAATGGAAATTTCAGGAGTCGGCCAACTGGCACTTGTGAACTGCTTCTGCTTCGGGCTCCGCATGGCAAGAAAGACTGATGTAATGGCGTTGGCTGCCTGTTTTATACCCCTGATGTCATGGAAGAAGCAACAGCATCAGACGCAGAAATCCGAAGACTCTGGTATTCAGGCTGGCTGAGGGCTACCTGCAGGCAGATAACCCAAATGTGATGACTGCAACAGTGAAACACGAAGAACATCCTTTTATAGCAGTCTAGCAATATGATCAAAACGGCAGGCCGAGACGTCGTGGTCTGGGCCTAAGCAAGGTATACAGAAAGAGTGGAAATCCTTATGCGGTATTTGCTTCCCACATGAAATGCAATTATTAACTTTGTCTGACATCGGTCTGAGGCAAGAAAAGTTTCAACGGGTACTTAGCTTTCAAGAAGACTTCGGCTGAAATATTTTCGTAAATCTCAGGAGCTGGCCGACCGGCACTTGCGAACTGCTTCTGCTTCGGGCACCGCATGGCAAGAAAGACTGAAGAAGATGGCGTCGGCTGCCTCTTTTATACCCCTGCCGCACTGACGTCAGGGAAGAAGCGACGACAACCGACGCCGGACCTAGACTTTGGAATTCGAACGACCGAGAACCCGCCTGACGGCAGGATAACCCATCTGTAATGACTGCAGCTGTATGCACGATGAACATCAGCATCAGACGCAGAAATCCGAAGACTCTGGTATTCAGGCTGGCTGAGGGCTATCTGCAGGCAGATAACCCAAATGTGATGACTGCAACAGTGAAACACGAAGAACATCCTTTTATAGCAGTCTAGCAATATGATCATCTTTTTTCTCCCAAGAGTGTGTTCTGTTAACTTGCCTTTCACAGCGTCAGGAGAGGAATCTGACCTAGCCATGACCATGTCAATGGCCTTAACATACAATGTTTTCCCAATGGGTGACAAAATCTGTAAAACGTAAGGGCCAGGTATTGATATCTGAACAACCCCTTTTATCAAAATGAAGGAGAAGATCGCATATCATCTGTATAAACCCTCCCAGATATACTGTTAAGGCACCTAATGAGTCCGTCAATGCATTTGAAATTAACATTATGAGCAGTAAGTTCTTTGAGAAACTAGTAGTGAAATACTGAACCAAATGCTTTATTGAGCTTGACAGGGGTGGCCCAAGTAAAATATGCCTTTATGTGCTGCTAAATAAATTGTACTAATTAGAGAGAGAATTTCTCCATGACCTTTTCCAGAATGATGCTGGGGATAATGAAGGTTGCAACAGTAGACAGTATAGTAGCTATTGTCATCTTTAAGCATCTGTTTAGCAAGCAGAGTATAGTGACAGGACAGACTGCACTAGTGGACGGTTCGGGGACTGGAATAACTACTGAGCATTCCCAAGTGTTCAAGATGTTTGTGGGGCTGTAGAAATGAACATGCTCCATGTTTTCAGGAATTTATGGTCAAGGTCATCTATGCCTTGGGGGCAACGGAAGGGAACAAGTTTTAACATCTTGTTAGGGTCTTAAATAGTGATGGACACTAAGGCAGTACTAACAAGTCAGTAACTGTGGAATATGAGATGCAGAAAGTATGGAGGCAATCATGGGTTTTATGAAGCTCTGCTTGGATGTCAGTTTCATTTATTTGATATCTAAAAAGATCTGAAATTAGCTTACTGTCTTTTAGGAGTGGCATTATGTTGGGTCAGGGTTGCCACCTTAACATATTGTCATCTACTGACAAATAAGCCACAACTGTGTGATATAAATGTACCCCTTGCCTTGGCAGCTACACCCTTTTTAACAAGTCACACACACAAATCATCAATTTCAAATACCATATACAGTGACTATAGGGCCAAGCTCAGAAGAAATGTGGTGGTGAAGGATCCACTGTTTTACTTTTCAACTGGCACACCCCTTAGTGGCCCCTATTATCTCCCCATTCTGGTCTACCCACAACATCCAGATTATTTATTTAGTTTTATCATTTATCGGATTCTTCAACTACTACTTACAGCCTTTCAATGCATCCTAACTGGTCAACACTGCACCTGTAATAACTGTGGAGGAAAAAAATGTAATCGAGTCATATGGTTTGGGATGCACTAAGGTAAATTTTCCATGTTTTTCTCAACCTTTCGATCCAACAGCAGCCTGGACAAAAACATGACTAAGGAGAAAAATGTTTTTCTTTACTTTTTATATAAATAAGAAATAAATGTGTTCAAAGCTTAATATTCAAAATGGACAAAGCAGAGCAACAAACTGAGAAATATTTACCTATAAACTGAAGTAGAAATGCTCGTCAGGACAGAAATCATTAGCTAGAATTAGTGACTGCTTGCCCATCCACCAAAGGGATAAATCACTTTGTGTGCATCACACTGGTATAAGACAGGACTAAAAGTGAAAGAATACATGATTACATTCACATACTTAAAGTTGATGCTGCTTTGTTCATGGGTGATTACTAGGCTAACGACCACAAGGGCCTTTTTAAGCCTAGCCATGCATCCCAAAGCTCTGGCAAGCTCTGATACCCTTGATAAGTGCAAGCAGGGTCCTGGGAGACTAACCATTTACAGGCTGCCTTTGTCCATTAGAGACATAGGTGTCAAAGCAGTGATGAATCTCCTTTTCTCAATCTAACTGTCCAAGTTGCACTTCAATTGGGTTAGGGAGGAGCTCTGCTTCATATGGATGGACAGCCTGTTCTATAGATGGGGGTAGTCTCTGGGATACATACCTGTCCCGCCGGCAGATCCTATTTATATCACAGGCAAGGTTTAAAGTCTTTAATTCTGGTGCTGTTTGTTTTGTGGATATGCAGGAGGTCCATCAAAGTGGGGTCTGACAATGTCCTGTATGCCAGGCAGAGATCTCCTCTCAAAAGCCTGTAGGAGACAGAATACAGGGATAGGGCCTTGAGGCAGTTTGCATAGGACATTTTACTTGCACCCTGTATTCTTTTAGTGAGGAACCTCTGTGGATGTTACAGTTGTTGGATATGCCTGGTTAGGTACATACCCAAAGGGGGCACTGTACTCAATGATAGGTCTGATGAATGCCGAATACAGGGGAACAATGACTTCCTCGGACTTGGACACCATACCTTTGTTTATAAGTTGCGCAGCATATCATGATTTCCTCACTACTGTAGACACGTGATGGTCAAAGGCTAGATTTACTTATCTGTGTGTGTCCCTAAGTCCCTGACTACTGGGTCAACTTTAAGTGGTGTGTTGTCAATATGATAGTTACCAGGAATGGATGACTTCCCAAAGGATACTATTATGTATTTCTAGGCATTTTGTTTTAGTCCATAGCTCTGGCACCAGTTGTTTGTCTCAGCCTCTCCTGTAGAAGATTTGTGTCAGTGTGGGATTCAATGACAGCTCCTAATTTGCAATCTGCAAATTTAGTCAGTCAGAGAGCACTGACATTGGCCTTAACTTCTGAGAAGTAAATGCCAAAAAGGAGTGGTCCAATAACTGATCCCTGAAGGGCTCCACTTGTGACTGGCCTCCACTTGTGACTGGCCTCATTGTACAGGTGGATTCCCCAATTCTAACTTCCTGGGTCCTGTCTGTGAGCCAGCTGGCTATCCACCAGGTGACATACGAGTTTGTACCCAACCTAGAGTTTGTCAACAATGCCTAAGTGGGATACTGTGTCAAATGCCTTGGCCAGGTCAAGGTAGGCAGTGTGAACCATTTTTCCCTCATCCATTGCTTTGGTTACCTTCTCAAAGAAGTCCACCAGGTTCAGTAGACCTTATCTGCCCCTTGACGAAACCAAACTGGGTTGGGTCCAGTGTCTGGAGTTTTACTATATCTTTCCTGATCATATCCATGATAATTCTTTCCATGGCTTCACATACAAGACTAGTGAGACTATGGATCTGTAGTTGGCCCACCTTTATGCAGAGAGATGACTGTTGCCATTCTCCATTCATGAAGCCTGTTTGGAGGCTACAGTTAAAAAGTAATTCCAGAAACCCTGATATGTCATGTTTCATGCTACTTGGAAAAATCCCGAGATATTGTACTGGGTTCACTGATGCAGTGTTCGTGGTGTTAGAGCATTAAGGACCCATTCCTTATGGCAGTAGGGGGAGTTATATTTTATGGTATTTCCTGTGGTAAGGTTGAGAGGGAGAGAGGGGTAAAGTTGGAGCTGAATTTATTATCCAGGAGGTTTGCTACATCTTGTGGCGCAGTATAGGTGGCTCCATTTACAACCATGTATTGCCTTTGAGGTTGTGGACATGGCTAAAGAATGCTTTGTGGTTAACCTTGGGCTGGGAGTCCAAACATCTCAAATTTAGCTTTGGTAGACTATTTGTCATACGAGTTGTTTGTTAGTCTGATGAGAGTGCTTTTATCCTGCTGGGTGCTGCACCTCCTAATTTCTGCCAGGATATTCTTTTTTCTGTTATACATCCTATTGATTTTGTGATTCCACCAGTTTTTTTTTTTTTTAATTACTTCTGTACGTCTTCCTGGTGGGTACAGCTGCCTCTATGCAGGTATTAACATGGTTGTACAGGGTTTCAGTGAATAGTTCTGCATAGGCAGCAGTGTTCTCACGGTTTATGGGAGCTTGAGATTTTGCCAGGTTATCACTTAATAGCAGGAGGTTAGTCTTAGAGTAGTTCCTGAATATTCCAGGTTTAGCTGGGTTCCAGGTTTTATTTTTACTTCAAAGCAGACCACTTCGTGTTCTGACCTTACCAGGGTAGACATTACAGTAGGGGGGTTTGCATCACTCTCCCATATTAGTGAGGACCAGATCAAGTATGGTTGCACCCCTTGTGGGTGTACTGACTATCTGGTCTAAGCAGTTTGTGTTAACAAAATCCAGGAATCTCTGAGCATGTACATTTTGTGTCATACAGGATTCCCATTTAATACATACACCTAAAAGGCAGACATCTTGTGTGTACCCCTCTAATGTCAGATGGGAATGCAAGTGAATGGAATACAATGCACCAATACATTTGAACTTGTTATTGGATTATAAATACACACACACACACACACACATATATGCCCTCCATACCCATATCCCCAAAAGATAACCATCTGAGCGCATCTGAGTGTCAAGTATTACAACTTGTTGCTCCTGGACAGTACATGGTCCTTAAATAAGTTACACACACCTGAGGCCTGACTGCACAGAAAGTTAAAGAAATTATCACCACCCAGTCCCAAGCCCCCACACACACACACACACACACACACACACACAATCTATAGTGCCCATCTGTGACTACCTTAAAGCAACTTTGATTTCAGACTAGGAGTTCAGGGTAGAAATCTCTAACTGTGTGCTAAAATCCAGTTATGCTGTCAAGGGTGTGGGGACTGTTAGGCCTCTAGAAGCTTTGATGGGGGTAGATGTTCTATACTGTATTTTTTACCTTATTTTTGAAAGGCAATGACTTTCTGCTGTTTTTTCTACTACCCATATTTACAAATTTATATGCCAATATTGCACTGGTGTCTAACAACCAGGGTTGCCAGACGTCCCTATTTGGGCGGGACTGTCCTGAGATCAGCAGCCTGATCCAGAGTCCCGCACTGCCGGTTTAAATCTGGGGCAGTCTCCGCTTTTTTTTTTTTGATTGGCCCGTATACCAGCATACGGGCCAATCAAAAATCACTAAACACGGAGCTTCTTGTGTTTAATGCGGAAGTTCCGCATTAAACACAAGAAGCTCCATGGTTAGCGATTTTTGATTGGCCCGTATACGGGCCAATCAAAACATCGCAAAGCAGAGCTACTTCTGTTTAATGCGGAACTGCGATGTTCCGCATTAAACAGAAGTATCTCCGTGTTTAGCGATTTTTGATTGGCCTGTATACCGGCCAATCAAAACATCGCAAAACAGAGCTACTACTGTTTAATGCGGAACTGCGATGTTTCTCATTAAACAGAAGTAGCTCTGTGTTGAGCTACTTCTGTTTAATGCGGAACTGTGGAAAGACCTTTTTTTTTTAAACTCTTCACTTGCAGTGAAAGACCTTTTTTTTTTTTAGACTTTGTCCCTACCTGGCCAGTCGAAAATCTGGCAACCAGTCGAAAATCTGGCAACACTGGTAACAACAGCAATCAGTAATAATTTTTGGCAGACAAACATGCACACATACTGACACTATCCCTGACAAGTCAGTTCTATCACAAGTGGCAGAAACATACATACACACACAAGTATGCTTGTTAGCAAAAAAATTGGAGGAACGCCAAATGACCTCAGTATGTCTTTGCAGATACAGAGAAAACAGTAACACCTGAACAACCCACACAAACAGGGAGATATGCAGACTGCACAGAGAAATCAACAAGACAAACAAGTGCTGTAAAGATGGCTACATTCTACTACACCACTGCCAATGATCAGGTGCTTTTTGCTCAGACCACTAAAAGCAGCTACCTATTGTGTGCAATACTGACATTTGACTGTGATGGAAAGAGAAACAAATTATAGTAAAGTTGTTGCTTTTAAAATACACTACAACACATACATGAACAAGTATAAACCAAAGCAAGAATTGTTTTTACACTGATTTCAGCAAATAGAATACACAGTGCGGTTTTACTTATACCACACCAAATCACTTGCTGTTTAACAGTATGAAACAGCAGAGGTGAGCCACTTAGATGTCCTGTGTACCCACCAACTGCTACCTCTGTGTGTGTGTACACCTCAGATAAATTGAGAGAAAAACATAGCCACAATAAATGTTTCAAAAAGATATTTAACATGACATTTCTAAAAAGTAATGTTACACACGCACAGTAATAGAAAAAAAAATTCCTTGCAGTACACGTGTTAATTTTTCACTCCAATATTACATGAAATGCTACATTCCTGCCTTCCCTTAAATTTCATTCCTCCTCCTGAACATTATGCTGCACGTACTGTTCCCACAAATTTCATTTATTTCTATCTGATGTGCTCCTTCCCTTTTTCTAAGGATCCCCACCTTTAGTTCTTTCATCTCCTTTACAATATTCAGTAAGACTAATGTGTTTTGAACTTGGTCATGACAGCATAGTCATTTTTATCCAAATATAGCTCCCCTTACACCCAGCTGTATCTGTGTACCTCTCAAATGCCCAACTATTTTATTTTAGTTCTTTAAACTAGATTATAAAGGCCACAGTAATTAAACTCCACTCCATTTTACACAAACACAGATGTTATCCCAGTCCTGTCTGCAAAGCCATCCACAGCCCACAGCCCATATACAGCTCTTATACTGTAAGCTACAGAATCCAGAAAAATCCGAAAATAATGGGTATTAAGATAAAAAAATCACAAGGAACAAACTTTACACTTTGTTCTTGTATACTAAAACGTTGCTAGCTTAACACGTTTTTCAACATGTATTTCTAAAGGCTATAAAGCCTGAAAGTCAAATATCTAACTTTGTGACTGCAACCGAACAATTGCCAGAAAGCTGCCAACAGACCAAAAATTATGAGGAAAAGCAGGATCATTATATGACACCAGCTATTATACTTCTTAATTTCTTTACCCAAGAATTCTAGCAAAGTAAAACAGTTATGGGGGAAACAGGGGCCCCACAATCAGAGAAAATTTTAAAATACTACTCTACAATTGACCGTCGTCCTAGCTTTGCATAAACATACACTTTCTGATATACAACTAGTATGAAAAGTCAGAAATTGACAAACTGCAATCTTTAGTAATTTACTGGAAAAATCAAACATTTAATGAGGGGACAGGGCAAAATCAACATTAAAAAATACACTTGCCTCATATTACTGCTGATAACACTCTACTGAAGAATAAAACTCTCTTACCAACAAAGTTAAACAACTGGCAGTTACAATAAACCATAAACTTTTTATGAAAAAAGTAGCAAAAAAAGTAAACACCAGGAGGCTTTGCATCTGTCTATTACATTTTGAACTCTTTTTTGTATTTTCCCTATTGGTTGTTCTTCAGTCTGACGTTAAGACCTCACACCCAATCTGTAACAGGAAGAGGAGAAAGCAAGTAAGGAAGGTTAGCACTCCTCTACAGCTAACACTACTGACCCCTGGGAAACACAATCACTTAAGAAGTGCTTCAAAAGCTTCTGCAGCTGGATCATGAACCTGCACTACCAGAGAACTAAACAAGGTGCTTCATTTCTGCACAATATGAAAAAAAGGAAACAAACAGCAAGTTTAAATGTTGAGGGGTGTACAGAGGTTCATAGGTTGGTACTAGGCTATCAGCCCTAGGGCCTATACAAGCCTAGCCATAACAATTCCCTGGCTATTTCTTCCCACATTATTTACTTTCCTGAACCCCTGTCTAGCAGGGCGACTGACGTGATCCCTGGGGTGAATTTCCTTTCTCCCATCCAATCGTCAAGGTTCCTCTTGAAGAGGTCCAAAGAGGCACTCTGCTTGACATGTATGGGCAATCTATTCCAGAGTCTGGGGAGTCTCTGGGTCAGGAACCTATCCCTCCAGCATGTTTTGTTTATTGTGATGACAAGGTTTAGATCCCTGGAGCATGTAGCTCTGAGTGATTGGGATTTCTTTAAGTGTAGCATGTCCAACAGCTCTGGGTTTGACATGGCCTTGTATGTTAAGCAGAGATCGCCTCTGAGTAGACGATATGCGACAGAGTATAGCTGGAGTTTTTTAAGGCGGTCAGCGTAGGGCATCTGCTTTAGGCCTGTGATTCTTTTAGTGAGGTATTTCTGAGGCCTTTCCAGTTGTTGCAGATGTCTTGAGAGGTACATACCAAATGGGGCGTTGTATTCTATAATGGGTCTAATGAGGGATGAGTACAGTGGGACAATGACCTCCTTTTTTCTGGATGAAAAGCCCTTCGTGATGAAGTGTGCCACATAGAAGGATTTCCTGACTGTTGTGGCGATGTGGTTATCGAAGGTGAGACCACTGTTCACCTGTGTCCCTAAGTCTCTTATCACACTTTCTGTGTTTAATGTACTGCCACCTATGTGGTAATTCATGGATACATGTTTTTTCCCAAAGGGGATAACAATACATTTCTTGGCAATGAGCTTGAGCCCATGGCTCTGGCACCAAGCATCTGTTTCTGTAAGGCCCTTTTGTAGAGTATCCACATCATTTGGGGATTCAATAATGGCTCCCGGTTTGCAGTCATCTGCAGAATTTGTTAGCCAGAGTCCCTTAGTGTTGACCTGTACTTCAGAGAAGTAGATGCCAAACAAGAGCGGCCCCAGGACTGAACCCTGAGGTACTCCACTTGTCACTTGTCTGGAGCTGGATTTGGAGTCGGCTACTTTTACAGTGTGGGTTCTATCAGTAAGCCATTTAGCAACCCACTGGGTGACATAGGGATTAATGCCCAACTTAGTAAGTTTATCTATGATTCCAGAGTGGGGGATGGTGTCAAAGGCCTTGGCAAGGGCTAGATAGGCTGTGTGGACCACCTTACCCTTGTCCATGGCTCTGGAGACTGATTCAAAGAAGTCAATCAGGTTCAGGTAACTGAATTAATTTCTCTCTCCACAAGTTTTTTTTGGGGTTTTTTTTGGAAGATCAGTGGTTGGATTTAACAACGGAGATGGCTTTAGCTTAAAAGCACATGTATTAAGCCTCGTCATGAAGTCTGATGCAGATCCCCAGTTAACTGTTTTGTAAGAAGCTTTATATGTTGACAGGCTTTACACTCCTTTGTCAAAAAAAAGTTTTCTGACAATGGTGAAGTGGGTTGGTCTGGGTTTAATGTATTTTCTTTGGCTGGAAAGTAGTTATTTTGGAAGACAGATAATATGCTAAGGAATGCTACAACAGCATCACTGTATTTGCTTTGAATAAATAGTGACCAGTTTATTGTGGGCCAAAAGTTGTGCCATTTTCAAACTTTTATGCAACATTCTAATCATTATGGTTTTGCCAGGCATTTTTGGAGTTTTAGCATAAAGAGGCAAGGACAGGACAATGACCACTCATTAATGGATTCTGTATTCAGGGGGGTGGGAGTCCATTTGTACAGGGAGTGGGCATCCTGAATGGGATGTCTGGAGCTTTGACAAACATGTAATACATGCCTTGTGAGGCATTGTCTTATAACAGATAGTGCTTTGTTAGACGCACTGTGCATTAATGCCCCCTAAAGTTATGTCATTATGGTCACTATTGTTGTAGGAGATTGAGTCAACAGGGTCTTCAAGGATCCTGAAGGAAGCTGGGGAGGGGTTGGGGGGAATAAAAAGCCACACAAATTATCTTCAGGTGTCTCCAAACTACACTCACTCAGTATCCAGTTTTTTATTTTTGTTTGCAAGTTCGAGAGGACAATTTATCTTAATGTCAGTAAGAAGCAGTGTCCTGGCCCCTACTTTTTTGCCCAGTTGGCAGCAACTAGTTAAGTGATACTTTTAAGTTAAAGAGTAGGAGTGAGTTAATTATAAACAGGGTTTCTGCGATATCAGCCATCTCTGGATTTAAACACCAAGCCACAACTCAAATGTAACAGCTTTTTGAAGGAGGCTGAATACAATGAGTACAGTCACTATTAGCCTCTCAAAGGATTTGCTCTTTAGAATGACAGTAATCAAGGGGGTGAGTATAAGTGTGAAGGAGTCCAAGAGTAGGTGTGTTACTGAGCACTGTGAATTCTGCGGCTGTTAAAAGGGAAAAGGCTAGTGAATCTTGAATTGTGTTATGTAAGTGTTTAGTATGAGAGTAGTTTGGAGAAATTTCCTGAAGCCTTTTTTCAGTGGAGACTGTTCGTTATTTTGTGGCAATGTTGGTGATGTATTTGGGCAGAAAACGGATAAAACAGTAAGCATAACAGGTGGTAGACACCAGCAATTCACAATGTGATGAGGACAGCACTGTTATGCTGCCTGCATGTCTTACTACTGGCACTTTGTAAAATGACTAAAGTACACTGTGGATTAAATGCCACTGTGCATTTCCTCTCACATCATTTCTTATATAGTCGGGCGATTATTTAATAAAAGCCTCAAACTTTTTAATAAGCAATCACACAAATTTGCTATATACCTTAGTGACACCACCATAAGATAGTGGGGGAATGTGCCTATAGCCTGTGGAGTTTAATGCACATGTCCTTAAACACGCGTGTGATGCATCCATTGAAGTGTACGGATGTAAGCCTACACTGAAGTCACAAAAGCCAGACGTGAACAGACATTGGCATAGACAAAATGTATATTTTATTCAGGATACAGTAAAAAGCTGGGAAAGGAGTATCACAAAAGAACTTGAAGAAAATGCATTTCAGCAATATCTGCACTGCATGAATGATGCAAAAGATAAATGCTTGAACTACAGTCGGACACTAAGCTAGCAGCAATAGTGAAATCTTCCATTTGAATTTACAGCAGCCAGCAGACTAGCAGCATAGTGGCGAGTCCTACATAATGATGCCACCAACTTGCTGAACAGAAAGGATATTAAGGAGAAAGACAACACGTCCTTAAATGTATGCCTCCATGACTACATGATTTGAGGGTCTGTTGGTAGCCATCACACTATCTAGAAGATACTACAACTGTGCTGCTCATTAATCAATTAGTGGACACTTCACCCATGAAAAATACCCTTTTACCCTGAGTTATTTAGTTTCACTCCTCCCAGAAGGCACATAACCTACTTGTCACACTGAGTCTTTGCTGACACAGTCAAATGTAAACCTCAGCATCAACAGGCCAGCCTTCTCCATAACATTTACCAGGCAATGCAGCTAAGTTTCAAATGCCATAAGTTTATCAGACATAATAAAATTATTTCACAGACGGTTATCTAGACATAATACAAGCCCTGCGTCATGTACGACTGTATGATCAAGGCTAATATCACTATCTGTGGCAAAATAAAGCCTCTGCCAGTGCACATAACTACATAAACATGAACATTTATGAAAGACAAAGTTTAAGAAATTGGGGGGTAATCTCTAATACAGATGTGTGCTTTCTGTTGTATAGCATCAATGAAGTCCGCGGAGTGCTTTATGTCACTTTAGAAACAGTCAGAAAAGTAAATTGTTAAACTTACTGATGAACCAAAACATTTTCCTAGTATATTTATGCAGGTGGAAGCTAGGATTTATGTTTGCATAAAACACTGCAATGTGCTTAACTTTGCTCACCTCCAGAAAAATTTGAGAACCTAAAAGATGATTTAAGCAATCAAAGATAGCCATGCATATGGAGATGTTTAAACAAAAAGTGTCAAGTTTGAAGTTTATATGCATTAAAGACTAGCTACATTACTCTGTACCGTTACTTTATAATGTAATGCATGGGCATTTTTAAAAGCAAGACTACTTTTGCTGGTCTGACTATACAGACACTGAAAAAAGGAACAATGCAAGGTGACTGATGCTAAGAAAACATATCTAAGCACTTATCTTTTTAGGATACAGTCCCTTCCAGACTGACTAGAGTCTACTTAAGCATTTAGGAAGATGGATTCAGTTTCTTGATCCACTTGTTAAGCAAGAAAAAAAATAATAAAAGAAAAAGAAAATTTGGTGCAGTGTCACAATAATCCTCTAAAAACTGAAATACCAAAAAAAAAAATAAATAAATAAAAATAAATAAAGTACACTCAGTGCTGTTCCAAAAGGAGTACAGCATTTTTTGAAAATTAGTATGTGCCTTTTCACATTTCATTTAATATTTTCCTGTTTTATTCATTGCTTACCAGCTAGCCTGCTAAAGATTTAGTGCCCTTCACCGTCCATAGCACGACTAGCATGGTCTGTTAATTACTGCAGCAGACCAGTAAGAGTGGTTTCTATCCTGTTACCAAACAGATGCCATTTTTCTGATAAATACTTTGGGCCTGCAAGCAAACTGTGCTTGCATGGTGTATTTGTACTTGTATATTATCTTTCACCATCTGTTTATGTACCCTATTATATAACTTGTAAATACCTCTTCATTCATCCAGGTATTGTCTGCAAATGATCACTTGAGTGCACTATGCAGGTACACAAATTATAATAAAATAATTTATGTCATAGCTCTTCACCCATGGAAGTGTTCAATGTTCAGTGCATGCAGTCGATCCATCAGCCTTGTAACTACAGGTAATGACAATTTAAAACCATCAGACACTACAAAGTTCTCCACAGTTCAGTTCTGAGCAACTCCTGCAAAGCTGAAGATGAAGTGGACAGAACCTATGTTTCCCCTCAGTTAGTACTGCAGCTTTACAAAAGGTAACTTACCTGCAGTGGCAATGATAACATGTGGCCCGCTTCCATAGCTCATACTAATAATCTTCTTCCCACATAAGGAATCCAGTCTTTTGGGGGTAAGGCAGTTCTGAGTATCACCTGTACCCAGGCATCCACTACAGTTGGTTCCCAGCACAAACACCTGTCATACAAAATGCAGTTATTTAAAAAACTTTTAAGGGCTACAAAGAATACACATTAGCTATTCATACTGAAGCTAAGACAATTTGTAACATTCATTTGAAACTGTTAAGAGGAAGCACAGACTAAAACGCTCAAGTTTAAGTTACTAAATAATCTTCTCCATTTTAAGGTTTGAAAAATAAAAAACAGAAAATAAAAGTTGTTTATGGCCATCAGCAACAGAACAAAACAAAATCTTGGCTATCAGCAGCACATGTGACCCAAAGGGAAATCTGGTGACTAGTGAGGGGTAATCTATCAGGCTTTACTGCAAACTATATTAATTTCCTTATCTGCTTCATTTTTTTTTCTTATTTTAACAATCTGGAAGGTACAAAGTTTGTACAGAACTATCTTCTTTATTAAATTTGCTAACCACTAGACATAAGTGAACAACTGGGTAAAAATGAGGGGAAGCCACCATAGAACAGGCTGCCATGTGAGCAATGCAGTAACAAAGTACAGCAAGCGTTATAAAATATGTAACGTATGCTATCCACAAATAAGCAGCACTTCAAAGCAGCAGCTATACAAAAAAGAAAAGACAAAAATCGCCTCCACAACAAAACATGCAATTGCTTCAAAGACAATGGTTAATAATACTCTAGTCTGACAGCTTTCAACATTGCTTAAATTCAAGTTTAGGGCATTGGCTGGTACCTCTAACTCACCGAAACCTACAATACCTTTTTGTGTACTTTTTTGGATCTGGCTTCTTTAAGTAAGTGACTTGCTAGCTAATAACAGGCAGTATTAAAAAGGGCATGGAGTTAACAAAATGACAAAGACTGTTAGTCTAGGATGTCCTGCAGTGGAGAAATTGATCTCTGTCACTTATTATTCATATTTTTATAACTGAGAGACCTACATTTTATTGAGGTGCATGGTGGGAAACACCCATGTGGGAGGCAGGACAACTCACTGAAAATGATGGTTTATAACACACTATACTGGAAATATTGCTAGCTGTTTGTTCATAGTTATGGAAATAAGCACTACGTCCGTACGTGCTTAATACTTCAAAAAACAAAGGACAATTTACTTACAAACTGTTTGCATGACATTACATGAAACTTTAGATGTTCTTGAAAATTGATATTTGCAGTGCAAATTGCGCATCTTGAGAGATATCAACAATACATGTCTAGGTTGTATCGTTTTCAAGATACGAAAATTTGTGAAAGACTGGAAACAATACATATTATAAGGCACATAAAACCCAAATTATAACAGTACTTATGGAAAGAGAATTCACAGAGTATTATCAATATAAAGAATACTTCTTTACTGACATTGCTATTCGTACAATTTTAATAACTTTTATTGTTCACAAAATATTTATTTACCTTATGCCAAGTTTATTTTTTAGAAAATGCTCTGGAATGCAAAATTTGTGTAGGCTACTAAAGATTTGACATTCCACACCATGTTAGTGTTAATGGGTTAATTATTTGCACATAATATTATACTAACCTCTCTAACAAACAGAAACCGAATAAACTCAAATACTAAGAACAAAACAGAAATAATGGACCGCAACCAACACTAAAGCACTTTAACTGCACAATAAATAATAAAAATAACAATACGCAAGAACTGAGTGCTTTTTTCTAGCTATATGTCAAGAATTCATCAGAACTCTGTGCTTAAGTGTTGGTTATGGACCTCTCAATAGCCAGTCTGTTAATCTTACATAATTATTACAGTTAGCTCTTAAAACTGTTGCTTTTCCCCTTCTCTTGAAATGCTACATTATCCACTCAGTGTTGCATTTTTTTCCATTATGGGCTTCTATAATTACTTGTACATATTCTGCATATCATCATCTTATGTTCTGTTGAAAATTATGCCATCCATAATCTACTGTTATGTTTATCTCCCCAAATAAATATTTGTTTAGCTCTCAAACCATACCAATTTAAGTCTATCGTCTGAAAATCATATGCTAATCACTGAATTGCAACATTATTACTCTCTAATGCTGTTTATGTACTCGGGACATGGCTGAAAAAGTTAGTTTACCCAACCCACCCAGTTAAATAATAATAACAAAACAACAAGAAGTAATTGTTAGATTAGGGACCTCCAATTTAAAGTAGTTATTGGACATTATGCAGATTCTCAGTAAATTCACTACAGTACATTTAGGTAGAATAAGGCCTGAAATACGGAGTCAGACATGCATGCATTCAGCTTCAGAGTAATGCCTTTTGGCTTTTCCCTGTTAGGGGTCACCACAGCGGAACTCCGGTCCGCTCATGATTGGCAGTGGATTTTTACGGTGCCGCGTTGCCAGCCCGACGCCCAACTTGCAACAAAGGAACGCCAATTCACACTCACACCTACCTGCATGTCTTTAACATCACACGACCATGGGGAGGGCATGCAGACTCCACACAGAAGGTGCTCCAGCAGAGACACGAACGGGAGAACCTCTTGCTGTGAGGCGACAAAGCTAACTGCTGCACCACCGCGGCTGACTGCATTCAGCTTCAAAGAAAGACCGTTTATTAGAAAGGAAAGATAAGCATGGAATGTGCAGAATATACAGAAATGCAGAATGTTCTTTTCTCAAGGGAAAGATACAATCTTGCCAGCTACAGTATGTTCCTTAATGGAATGTTAAATAAAGCACATATAATACGAGGCCTGAGAACCAAGGCTAAGAAGGTGTGTAAAGCATTACAGGGTTTTGGTATTACTAAAATATACTTCAGATACAGTTGGGGAAGTCTGTCAGTTCGTTTGACCTGATATTACAGAGAAGATTAAGCTACAATAAAGCCACTGAGCCTGAGTACAGAAGTTAGGTCAAATAAAGATAGTTTTAGTTTATATTATTCAGGACAATCAGAAAACATGTGCAGAAAAGTACAGTTGTGTACACTTACCATAAATGTAGATGTTAGAGTGTATTCACTGTTGCAGCCATCATCTGTGGGTTACGAGTGTATTCACTGTTGCAGTCATCACCTGTGGGTTATCCCTGCTGTGGTAGCCCTCGGCCGGCCTGAACCAAAGTCAATGTTTTTTGCATCGGCTGCAGTCGCCTGTAGTCAGGTCATCAGTGCTATAAATCAAGGCAGCCGACGTCATTACATCTGTTTTTCTTGCCCTAACCCGTCAGAAGCACAAGAAAATAAGGAAAAGTGGTCCTGGTGGCTAAAAGTCACAGTGGGAAGCTTATGCTCCCCTGGGGTAGATGCTATATGGGGGATTGAGGGAGGGAACCAGGACTGCAACAGTGAATACACTCGAACATCCACATTTATGGTAAGTGTACACAACTGTACTATGTTCTTCATGTTTCACTGTTGCAGTCATCACCTGTGGGAAGATTCCCAATGCTGAGGAGAGGGGTGGAAGGATAGCTTAGAGTACTAGACATGGGTCAGCAGGCCCTGCAGAACTGCAGAGGCAAACCCTCCCCTAGACTTAGAAAAAAGAGGTAGGTGGTAATGCTTTGTAAAGGTATGGACAGAGGTCCAGGTGGCAGCTTCCAAGATGTCCCTGGTGGGGACTTCTCTGAGGAAGGCTGTGGAAGTGGAGACTGCCCTAGTGGAATGGGTATGGCTAGACTTGGTGGGGGGGGGGGGTTCCCATGTAGTCTGCAGCAGAAATGGATACAGTGTGATATCCACTTGGAAATGGTTTGTATGGAAATGGGCTTCCCATCTGCCCCAGGGGCAAAGCTGACAAGTAGTTGGTCTGTTTTTCTGAATGGTTTACTACGGTCCAGATAGTAACAGAGTTGTCTGTGCACACCTAGCGAGTGTAGAATTCTTCCCCCCTTGTTTTGGGGGTTGGGAAAGAAAGTGGGTAGGTGCATGGCCTAGTTGAAGGTCACATCAGATACCACCCTGGGCATAAAGGAGGGGTTAGTCCTCAGGGAGACCCTGTCTGCATGGAAAATGATGAAGGGCTCAACAGCCATGACAGCCTGAAGTTCTGATACCCTTCTGGCTGAGGTGATAACTAGTAGGAAGACAGTCTTCCAGGAGAGGTATTTCAAGTCTGTAGAAGCAGCAGGTTTGAAAGGAGGTAAGATTAGTTTTTCTAGAATGTAATTCAGGTCCTAGGGTGGCGTGGGAGGCCTTCTGGGAGGTCCGATATTAGAAGCCCCTCTGAGGAATTGCTTAATCAAAGGATGAGAGAAGAGGAGTGGGTCTGAATCGTAATGGGCACAAATGGCTGAGGCATGGATTTTAATAGAGAAAGAGGCCACTATTGAGCAACTCGGCTAGGTAATCCAAGATAAGAGGAATGGAAGGATGGGAGGTAATGGCCCCTTTGGAATGGCTCCAGGAGCAGAATATTTTCCATTTCCCTGCATATGATTTTCTGGTGTTGGGCTTTCTGGCCTCTGTGATGATGTCTAGGACCTGTTTGCTTAACAGGGACTCCTTGTTAGCTTTTAAGGTATAAGCCATGCTGAAAGATTGAGCGTCTAAGTCTGGGTTCATTATCTTGCCCCTCACCTGGGTCAAGAGGTCTGAGATCAGAGGAAGCTGCTTGGGGGGGGGCTGTAAGGTCAGGCTGCGCAGTAAGGGGTACCAACGTTGTCTGGGCCAGTCTGGAGCAATGAGGATGGTCTTTGTTCTCTCCTCCCTTATTTTGATCAGTACCTTGAGAATAAGGAGCAGAGGAGGGAATGCTTACACAAAGAGGGAGTTCCAGGGGAAGGTCAAGGCATCCACCTTCCATGCTAGGAGGTGATACTCCCTGGTACAGAACTTTTGCAGCTGGTGGTTGAGGTGCAAGGCAAAGAGATCCACCTCCGGAGTCCCCCACTCCAGAGTGATTTGCAGAAAGATTTCCCTGTGGAGCCACCATTCATGGGGTCCAGTATGTTTCTGCTTAGGTGGTCTGCCAAGGTGTTGTTGACCCCTGGTAGGTATTGGGCAATTGGGTGTAGACTCATGGAGGTGGCTGTAAGGCTCATGGCTAACCTGCACATGGGGTAAGATTGAGTCCCCCCGTTTGTCGAGATACCATATTACTGTGGTAGTGTCTGTTTTTATAAGGAGAACCCCTGGCCTGAGATAGGGTTTGAAAGATGTCAGGGCCTTTTGTACTGCCATTATTTCTTTCTGATTGATGGGCAAGTGAAATTGCTGGGCATCCCAAAGACCTTGGGTGCGCCTGCTTCCTAGGTGATAGCCCCAAACAATGTCTGAGGTGTTGGTGGTGATGGTTTGGCCGGTAGGGCAGAGGATGAAGGGAAGACCCTCATTCCTGGCACAGGCCTTTGCCCACCAGAAAAACTCGGCCCTTATACATGGGATTAGGGGGAAAGAGAGGTCTCTAGGGACAGAGTGCTGCCACCAAAGGTTCTTTAGATACCACTGAAGCTTTCTCATGTGAAGCCTGGCCAGAGGAATGAGAAGGATGCAAGATGTCATGTATCCCAGGGCTTGCAGGAACTTCCTCGCGGTGTGGTGACTTCTGGAAGCCAGCTGGTTAAAGTAGAGAGGCAGGAAGCTCTACTTTTCTAGAGATAGGAAGGCCATTTGGGATGCTGTGTCAAGCACAGCTCCCAAGAAAATTATCTTCCTGGTGGGGTTTTGCTTTGATTTCTTCTCGTTAATGGTGAACCCTAGGAAAGTTAGGTGTGATTTGACAAAGGGAAGGTCTTGGAGCAGCTTTTCTTTGCACTCTGCCTGAATGAGGCAGACATCCAGGTAAGGGTAAATCTGTGTACTTCTCTGTCTGCAGAATGCTATGGCTGGGGCCAAGCATTTGGTGAATACTCTGGGTACAGTAGATAAGCCAAAGGGCAGTGTAGAGAAATGATAGTGTTGTGAGCCTGCTCTGAAGCACAGGAATTTCCTGCAGGATTCCCTGATGTGGAGGAAGACATCTTTTAGGTCTAGGGACACTAGCCAGGTATTTTTTGTTAGCATAGGCAGCAGCTGCTGCAAAGTTAGCATTTTGAATCTGGGGACCACCAGGGAGGTGTTCAGAATGGATAGATCCAGGATGGGGTGCCAACTGCCCTCTTTTCTGGGAACACGGAATAGTTTGGAATAAAAGCCTTTGCTTGTTTGATCTGAGGAAACAGGTTCTACTGCCCCCGGGATAGGAGAGTTTGGACCTGTTTCAATGCCTCTGCCCACTGATTTGGAGGAAAGTCTGGGCACCCTCTTGGAATTGGCAGTTTGCTGAGAGAGAATTTGTATCTCTGAAAAATTATCTAGACCCACTGGTCCTTTGTTACAGAAAGCCAATGGTCTCTGAAGAGGGACAGCCTTCCTCCTAGTTCTTGATGAGGGAAGGGAAGACAGTGGGGGGGGGGGGAGGGAAGGGAAGGGAAGACAGCGGGGGGGGGGGGGGAGGTCATTGTGAGTGTTTGCCATAGAAGGTTAGAAGTTCCTGCCTTAGAGACAGAAGTGGTCCATTGTTTGCTTCTCTGCTGGACCTGGGAATAGGGGTCTGGATGGCCTGTCCCTGCGGGGCTTACCTTGGCCCTGTCTGCTAGGTGCAGGAAAGGCCCAGTGCTTAGGGGAAAGTTCCTGCTGAACCTGGGAGGTTGAACCTGAAAGAAATCTTTTACTGTTAGCATAGATTTTGCTTTGTCTTCCATCTTTTTAAGCACCTCTTCTGCTTTTTCCCCAAACAAGCTCGCCTTATCTACGGGTGCATCAATAAGTTTAGACTTGACATGATCAGGGAGAGGTTGTTCCTTCAGCCATGCAAGTCTCCTAATAACAGCTCCTGTTATTGCTGCCCTGCTAGAGGCTTCTAAGACATCAAATCCACATTGTAATGAGTGTTTGGCCACTTGACAAGCAGAGTGCAGTAAATCTGCTAACTCTTTTGAACTGGCACAGTCAGTAAAGGTAGCAATCTTCTGTTTTAATAGTTCCAAATTGTGTTGTTGATATTTTAACATAAGGAACTGACAACTGAGTGCTCCAATAGCTAAGGTTGCAGAGGTGTATACTTTTTTACCCCATCAGTCTAGAGCTCTGGAGTCTGTCAGACAGGTCTTAGCTCCTTTAGGTCTCTGTGTAATGACCTCTGGGTCTGCAGCAGGATTTCTCTCCAGATATTTGTGAGAATCCTGTACTCTGTAATACCTGTGAGGTTTACTGGGAGCAGGAGGGAGGGCGTCAGGGGCTAAGCTGGATTTGTGGAAAACATCATCCACCACTTCTAAAATAGGGTTGATGGCCAGGGGTCTGTGCTGGGGCAGGTCCAGAAACTCTCCAAGTCTTTTCTTAGACTGTGAGAAGTCCTGAGATTCCCACTAAAAATGTTCCCTGAGGGAGTGAAGGGTTTCCCCAAAGTGAAGGTCCTCTGGAGGGGAGGCAGAAGGGATGGATTCCTCTGCTTCTGAGTCCTCATAAGCAGTTAAGGGATGCTGTTCCTCTTCAAAAACTGAATAGTCAGATTCCTCAGAATCCTGTTCTGTCAATTTCTGGAGAAGGGTGCCTTTTCCTTTCAGAAGTTGTGGCCTTACTACCCGGGATAAGAGAGATGAGATCCTCTGCCATTTTAAGCATTTGTGCTTGGTGTGGTGGAGCAGTAGCAAGATGGCAGCCAGAAGCAGATTTCCTAGGAGTGGCCTGGCTTCTAGGTCTGAGGGAATCCAGCGGTCAGAGAGAAACGGTAGTCGGGTGAGATGTCTTTTTTTGTCTAAATTTGGTAGTGTGAAAGGCCTCCTTGGAAGCCGGTGCCTGCGTCACAGCTCCGGACACAACCAAGGCAGAGACACAGCCAAAGGCTCGGAAGACAAAGATTTCTGCGGCATACCGAACTCTGAAAGGGTCTCAGTAGAGGCCTGCATATTTATCGAATCAGGCGTCAGGGGCTACGAAAGTGCCTCACTGAATTCCAGAGAAAGTGCAGTTGTGTACCTACCATAAATGTAGATGTTAGAGTGTATTCACTGTTGCAGTCATTACTCTTGGGTTATCCTGCTGGCAGGCGACCCACAGTCGGCCTGAGTTCCAAAGTCTTGGTCCGGCGTCGGTTGCTGTCGCCTCTTCCCTGACGTCAGTGCGCCAAGGGTATAAAAGGTGCAACCAACGTCATTTTCTTCAGTTTTTCTTGCCCCAGATGTCAGGTGCCCCCAGATAGGAATGCCAAAAAAATGCATATATTACTATAAACATTTCCTTCATCTACAAGCAAATACACCACATAGGTCGTATAGAGATGAGAAGTACAGAAAAGTCCCAGCAATGAAAAAAGGGGGATGGTGGGTGGGTAACCTGGACTGCAACAGTGAATACACTCGAACATCTACATTTATGGTAGGTACACAACTGTACTATGTTCATCGTGTTTCACTGTTGCAGTCATTACTCTTGGGTAGAATCCCAAAGCTGAGGTTGGGTGGCTGGGTCTAAATTGGATTTGGAGAGGTTACCAGGCCCTGCAGAACAGCAGTGGCAATGCCTGCTCTGGATTTAAAGTAGAGAGGTAAGTGGTAGTGCTTGGTGAAAGTGTGAGGTTGCAGCTTCTAAAATGTCTTTGGTTGGTACTCGTCTGAGGAAAGCTGCTGAAGTGGATGCTGCCCTGTTAGAATGAGGCCTAATGCCCTTAGGCACTGATTTGCCATGTTGTGCATAACAGAAGCGGATGCAGTGTCCTATCCATTTTGAGACTGTCTGCTTTGTAATAGGCTTTCCTTGTGATCCTGCAGCATAGGCTACAAACAGTTGCTCAGTTTTTCTGAAAGCTTTTGTTTTGTCCAAGTAGAATCGTAGCTGTCTGTGTATATCCAAAGCATGCAGAAGTCTCTCCCCTTTATTCTGGGGATTTGGGTAAAATGTAGGTAAATGAATGGTTTGGTTTAAGGTCACATTGGAGACCACTTTTGGCATGAATGTTGGGTTTGTCCTAAGAGAAACCCTGTCCTGATGAAAAATGAGGAATGGTTCCACAGACATTAATGCCTGTAACTCTGAGACTCTTCTTGCTGAAGTTATTGCTAGGAGCAGAGCAGTTTTCCATGACAAGAATCTTAGATCAGCTGTGCTGGCTGGTTCAAAAGGAGGCAGTGTGAGTTTTTCTAAAACAAAGTTGGAGGTCCCAAGTAGGCACTGGTGCTCTCCTTGGGGGGCTTATATTTTTTGCCCCTCTGAGGTACTGTCGTAGTAGAGGATGTGAAAAAATAGGAGGTTCCATATTGTAATGAACTGAAATGGCAGAGGCATGGATTTTAATAGATGAGAAAGATAAGCCTTTGTCCAGCATCTCAGTTAGGTATTGTAAAATCTGAGGAATATTAGGGACAAGTGGTTCGAGCCCTTGTGCCTGGTTCCCAGCACAGAATCTCTTCCATTTTTCTGCATAAGATTTCCTAGTGCTGGGCCTCCTGGCTTCTAAAATGACATCCATAACAGCTTTAGAGAGAGGTGCAGTCTGAGTGGCTACATTATCTGCCATGCTGCCAGGTTTAAGGCTCTGAGTTGACGGTGCAGAATCTGATTATTTTGTTGCGTCAGAAGATAAGGAATTTGAGGTAGAAGCCAAGCTGGGCCTTGAGACAAACTCTTTAGGATTGGGTACCAGTGCTGGCGTGGCCAGTCTGGGGCAATCAGGATCATTTTTGGCCTTTCTTGTCTGACTTTTAGTAGCACCTTGGTAAGAAGAGGCATTGGAGGGAAGGCATAGACTGTCAGGCCTTTCCAGCTGAATGATAGAGCATCCACTTTCCATGCTTGAGAGTGATAAGTTCTTGTGCAAAATTTCTGTATTTGGTAATTGTGAGGGGAGGCAAAAAGATCTATGTCTGGGCGTCCCCATTTCCTCGTTATCATGCTGAACACTTGTGGATTTAGCTTCCATTCGTGAGGATCCATGAGATTTCTGCTTAGTTCGTCTGCCAGTGTATTTTTTGTTCCTGGCAAGAACTGTGCCTGCAGATGTACTTGACAGGTCAGTGCTGTGTTCCACAAAATCATGGCTTGCCTGCATAGCGGGTAGGAATGTGTGCCCCCTTGTTTGTTTATGTACCACATAACTGTGGTATTGTCTGTCTTTATTAATAGTTGTCCTGGATGTAATAGGTCCTTGAAAGCTGTCAGGGCATTCTGTACAGCTAGCATCTCTTTTTGATTGATGTGAAGATGCATTTGTTCCTTGGGCCACGTGCCCTGAATACATTTTTCTGCTATTTGTGCTCCCCAGGCATAATCCGATGCATCTGTTGTTATTGTCTGCCTGGCTGTGGGTACGGTGAAAGGCTGTCCCTTGTCGTGACAGGCCTGGGACCACCATCGAAACTCCTGTTGTAGGCAGGGAAAAGTTATGATGGTCTCCAGGCTGTGACAGTGCTGAGTCCAAACACTTTTTAGATACCATTGTTTTTTTCCTCATATGCAGTTTTGCATATGGAATTAGTAGAATGCAGGATGCCATGAAGCCCAGGGCCTGTAGAATTTTTCTTGCAGGGAGCTGGGTTTTTGTTGCCATCATTTGAAAGTAATGAGTCAGTTGCCTTTGTTTGTCTGGCGTGAGATAAGCCATCTGGGCAGTTGTATTTAAGCTTGCACCCAGGAATATTATCTCTTGAGAGGGCACTAGTTTTGATTTATTTTCGTTTGCTGTGTACCCTAGGCAAATTAGCAATCTTTTTACAAATGCCAGATGCTTTAGAAGGATGTTCTTGCTCTCTGCTTGAATAAGGCAGTCGTCCAAGTAGGGATATATCTGAATTCCTTTTTGTCTGCAAAATGCAATTACTGGTGCCAGGCATTTTGTGAAGACCCTGGGCGCAGTAGATAAGCCAAAGGGCAGTGCAGAGAATTGGTAATGCATTGAGCCTGCTATGAATCCGAGGTATCCTCTGCAAGACTGTCTGATTGGGACATGCAGGTATGCCTCCTTGAGGTCCAAAGTAACTAGCTAAGCCTTCTTGCCCAGCATGGGCAGAAGTTGCTGTAGTGTTAACATTTTGAATTTTGGAACATCCAGGAAAGTATTTAGGATTAACAGGTCCAGTATTGGTCTCCAGGCTTTGTCCTTTCTGGGTACTAAGAAAAGTCTTGAGTAAAATCCTTGTCCCTGTTCTTGCTGTGGAACTTTGTGAATAGCTCCCATGTCCATAAGAGCAGCAATCTGTTTTTGTGCCTCTGCCCATTGGTTTTGTGGCAGGTCTGGCATACCTTTTGGTTTTGGAAGCGTGTGGAAGTGGAACCTGTAACCCTGAGAAACAATATTCAGCACCCATTGGTCCTGGGTGATCATGTGCCAATTTTTTTAGAAAAGTGCTAGCTTTCCCCCTAGGGGTGCTCTATCAAAAGGGAAGTGCTTGGCATTTGTAGAGGGAAGTCATTGGGACTGTTTCCTATAAGGTTGTGATTTGTCTTCCCCTCCTTTGGGGGCTGAAGCACCCCATTGTTTAGGTATGTAGGAGCCTTGGGGCTGAGATCTGCCTCTTGGGCGTCTGTATCTGCCTCTTTGTGGCCTGACACTGGAAAGGACCAATTTTTTGAAGGCCAGTTTCTGCTAAATCTAGGTGGCTGAACCTGTAAGAAATCTTTCACTGTCTGCATTGATTTTGCTTTATCCTCCATTTTCTTTAACACCTCTTCTGCCTTAACATCAAACAAAGTATCATGCTGTAGTGGAGCATCCAATAATTTTAGCTTAACATGGTCAGGTAAACTTTGTTCTTTCAACCAAGCATGCTTTCGAATAACAGAGACTGTAACTGCGGCTCTACAAGAACCTCTAATGAATCAAAACCATATTGCAGAGTATGCTCTCCCACTTGTTCAACTGCATGCAATAAATCCTGCACATTTCCTTACTGTCAGGACTTTCTGAATTTTAAACCATTTTCTGCTTTAACAATGACATGAGGTACTGTTGATATTTAAGCATGTGAAACTGGCAGTTTAAAGCTCTTACAGCTAAAGTAGCAGAAGTGTAAACTTTTTTTCCCCATCTGTCCAGAGCTCTGGAATCCCTATCCGAGGGGGCAGGATTTTTAGCAGTGGAAGCCTTAACCCCTTTAGGACCCTGAGAAATTGTTTCTGGGTCTGCAGCAGGGTTTTTGTAAAGAAATTTATGAGAGTCAGGGACCCTGTAGTACCCCATCTGGCTTGACTGGTGCAGGGGGTAAGGAATCAGGAGACAGACTGGATTCAGAAAAAACATCATCAACAATATCATGCACAGGGGGGATAGCCAGGGGCCTGTGCTGGGGCAATAAAAGGAAGTCTCTGAGCCTTTTCTTGGATTCTGAATAATCCTGGCTCTCCCAATGGAAATGCTCCCTCATGGTGTGCAGGGTTTCCCCAAAAGAATAATCCTCAGGTGGAGAGGCTGAAGGTATAGACTCTTCTGCATCAGAGTCCTCATAGGGAGGGAGAGAATATCCCTGATCAGAAGAGGAATCAGAGGGGAAATGGAAACCTGGTCAGAGGAATCATAGTCAAGTGTCTTGCCTAGGCCTTTTGTCAGGAGGATGGGAACCCCTGATTAAAGTAATTAGGTCTTCGGCCATTTTAAGCAACTGTTTCTTTGGCATGGATGACTGTTCTGGAGAATGCTGTACTCATTTCCTTGTCTTTAATGGTGTTTTTGACTTTGCCTTTGCTGCTGTAGTAGGCTTAATTGTAAGCTGTGAAGGTCTGAAAACACCCTTAGAAGCCGATGCCTGCTCAGCGGCTCCGGACCCATCTGAGGGAATAGTTTCCGTAGGCCCAATACCTTGAGTTTCCACAGGCTTCGGTGTCTCCACGTGGCTGTCAGTTATGGCCTGTGGCTCTGAGGTAGTGGGTGTCAGGGGCTGCGAAAGCGCCTCACTGAGAACCGGCGACTGGCCTAGAAGAGGCTTTGTCGTCGGTTTTGGACCTTGGATGCCTGTCCTTTTCTTTGTCTCTGCGTTTTTTATAAAGTCCGGTCGTCAGTTGTTCCGACGGCATTATGTAATTAAACCTTCGGCCAAAATAATGTAAAGCAAAATCAAACCGACGTTTAATAGTGCGTTTATTGAATCTAGCACAAAACCGACAACTAGTAAAAGTTGTGGTCAGGGCCTAGGCATGGAATACAGTAAGAGTGAAAGTCCTTATGAGGTATTTGCTTCCCACAAGAAATACAATTATTAACTTTTACTGACATCGGTCTGGAGCAAGAAAAAGTTTCCTCAACAGGGTACTTAGCTTTATTGAAGACTTTGGATCTGAAACTCAATTTTGGAAATCTCAGGAGTCGGCCGACCGGCACTTGCAAACTGCTTTTGCTTCGGGTACCGCGCGGCAAGAAAGACTGGAGAAAATGGCGTTGGTTGCAACTTTTATACCCCTGGTGCACTGACGTCAGGGAAGAGGCGACAGCAACCGACTTTGGACCAAGACTTTGGAACTCGGGCTGACTGCGGGTCGCCTGCCAGCAGGATAACCCAAGAGTAATGACTGCAACAGTGAAACATGATGAACATCTGACTACCTGCTTAGTGGTAGCATCATCGGAAGGCTTAGCCTTGTGTGGTCTGTCTATCTTTATCTGTATGTTTTTTCGGAATGTCCACAGATTGTTGGCGGGCGGATACCATATCGGAATGCAAAGATGGAACACGAAAATAACGGTCTACAAAATGAGCTCTACTGCGAATGTTTCTTGCATTAATGAGGGCACAGAACCGGCAACGGGGGACATCATGGTCTGGGCCTAAACGAGTGATGCAGTAAGAATGGAAGTCTCGGTGTAGGATCTGCT
Source organism: Protopterus annectens (assembly GCF_019279795.1). Lineage (NCBI taxonomy): Eukaryota > Metazoa > Chordata > Ceratodontiformes > Protopteridae > Protopterus > Protopterus annectens. The sequence goes on along the minus strand of NC_056736.1, from coordinate 553,801,104 downwards.
TTCCACAGGCGAGACAATTGTTAACTTTTCTGGACATCGATTAGTACAAGAAAAAAGGATCCCCTCCCCAACAGGGTACTTAGCTTTAGACGTTTTCACCTGAAATTCAACTTCTGGTAGCGACCGATCGGCACTCGTGTGAACTGCTTCTGCTACGGGCTCCACGGCAAGAAAGACTGGTGTAATGATGTCGGCTGCCTTGCTTTATAGCACTGACGACCTAACGTCAGACTACATGCAACTGCAGCAAATGCAAAAAAAGCACAGACTCTGGTATTCGGGTCGACCGAGGGCTACCACAGCAGGGATAACCCACAGGTAGACTACAACAGTGAAACATGAACATGTTTGGATAACCAGTATCCCAGCATTTTCACAGACTGTTATTGTTTATCAGCACTGTTAATGAAGACAGTATTTGGATATTGTGAACATCTAATAAAGCCTTATTGAAGGAACTACAGTGTTTGGAGAATTAATTCTGAAAAGTATACAAGATTTGTCCCAGTAAAGGAGAGACTGGCATCTGTGCAGCATGAGCTTGGGTAATTAACAGATAAAACTTTCGTTTCAGTCTCATTTCAGTTGTTTCCAGTTAATTATAGTATACTACAGTCTTATCAATTCTTACAATGGCGAGCCACTATGAATGGGGTAAAACAGTTAAAGCATCTCCCAACACCCCAAAGCAACCTTGCATCAGCAGTCAGACTACGTGTTCTACAAAAAATCTACAGAATAGCAGTGTTTCGTTCAACTACTTGTGTGTTCTGCTGACTACGGAATAGTGCTTTCATTGCAAGCTCAGAACTTCAGCATACACAGCTGTAGAGAGTAACCATTTCAAATACAGTTTTAGTGCAGCACTCAGTGTTTCGTTCAACTACATGTGTTCTACACAGCAAGTATCCCAAGCAACCTTATCAACAGCACTTCAGAACTTCAACAGAAACAGCTGCAGTAAGTAACCCTTTCAGGTACAGTTTTAGTGCAGCAGCCAGCTTAACTTCAAAGTTTCATTAACAGTTTACATGGACAGCAAATGTTTCATAACAGACTTTTCAGCAGCACACCGGTGTTTTTCCATAACTTAGGACTATGAACTCCATACAGAAGATGGCACTACAATTGATCATTACAGAGCAGACCTTTATAGTTAAGACAACACTAACTTTCCAGATGTAAACTTCATGCAGAAAATGGACAGGGCAGATGCAGACTGCACAGTACTAGTGTTTACTTCAGAAAAAGCCTCAAAGAACTTCAGCAGACCAGCAGTGAATCAACAGACTTCAGCAGTGTTCCTCCCGAACATAAAAGACATTATCCATTTAACAGCCATCTCCACAAACTTTCAAGTTTCCAGTGTGATGTCAGACAGCCAAAAAGCAAGAAAAAGACTTAGAAAACTACAGACGACAGTACACATTCTTCCAGGATCATAAAGTTATGTAAGACTTTATATACACTTTTTAGCCAACAGCTCAAAAAAGTTTAAAATCATCAGTAAAAGTCATTTGCACAGCTATTGTATAAACATGTCAAGTAATACTTCTACAGTTAAGACGTCCATAAATCTTTGGTTTAAAGTTAAAACCTGCGTAAAGAAGTCTAAAAATCTGTGTTCCAGAAATGCTTTTTTTAACGTTATTAGTTCAGGAATGTTAAATATTTCTAAATGCAAAAGGATTAACTCACAGAAGCAGGCTACAGGAAAGGATTTGCATAATGAGTCAGTTTCTATCAGTACAGTTTTAGACTTAAATAGATTCTTTACATGTAATTCAAAATACAGAATTATGTTGCAGTATTAAACATATATAACATGCAGGCAATGTCTCAAGTTCACATTACTTCATCTAGTTTCTCATTTTCAGAAACAAGTGCAAACGTTGCACTGAAGTGGGGGGGGGGGAGATCAGAGTGCAGATTTTGGTAAAGTAAATTCCAGTATAACTGGAAAACAGACTTCAGTGCAAAGTAAAATTGCTACAGTATCACAGCAAAATAAAGAAAGAATGCATTACATAGCTATCTATAAAGGGTGCAGCAATCCGGCAAAAATTAAGAGCATTAGTCTGTCACAGTTTAAGGTTAAAAGAAATGACAATATTTCATTGTTTACAGACAAATCAACTTCAGCTACACACAAATCTCTGTCAGGATTTAAGGGGTCAATTACAGCAGCAAACAGTTCGTAACAGCTCTGTACTAGGTATGAACATGTCATTAGAGTTGTATGCTGTTGTAGACTTCAGTAAAAAGATTTTTGCAAATGTACAGAATTTAAAAAATTGGTTAAGATGGGAACATGCAGATTTATGGTTTAAAGATAAAATAAACTGCAGTTCAGGTGACACATCTAGTGTGCTCAGAAAGACATATTGAGTGTGGCCAGTTAGTAAAAAGGGTATGCTTTTTAGGGCATACCAGAGATGATAGTCAAGTTAATTTGCAGAATAAAGGGTTAACCGTTACAGATTTGGCAAATTAATTTTTTTGCGTTATTGTTTTGTTTAGCAGTCATTAGTTAAGAGCTTTGTATTTAAGTGCTGCAATGCATAAATAATATCGCAATACAGACCGAGACAAAATGTTTGCCAGTTTACAGAATGTAACAATTAAAGTCAGTGCTACATTGTAAGTGACAATACAGTTGAGAGTTCAGATGCTGTGTATAAAAGAGAGTACATTGTGTAATCAGTTTGGGACTGTATACATTTCGTACAAAGATGGCAGTTTGCCAAGCACATCAGATAGATTACAGCTAGCCTAGCAAGCTGAATTGGAGACAGTGGTGCTGCGGTAGCATTGTTGCCTCACAGTAAGACTTTGTCCTGTTCGATTCTCAGCTAGAGCGTCTTCTGTGTGGAGACATGCGTGAATGGGTGTACCTTCATTGAAGGTTGCGCGTCAGGGCCAGCAACTCGGCACGTAAAAATCTACTGCCAATCATTAGCGGACCAGAGTTCTGCTGTGGCGACCCCTAACCGGGAAAAGCCGAAAGACACAACAACTGTATGCCATAATGCATTATGGTAAAGATCAATTTAATGCACTTACAGTTTTTACTATTTATCCAAGAAATTTGTAGACAGTAATAAATTCTTGCAGCATTCAGTGGTACTGAAAATTTAAATGACATCAGCTAAAGAAATGGTTATGGTGAGACAGTGGGTGGAGTTTCACTCACAGAACAGTATGTTAAAATCTAAGGGTCACAAAAGAAAATGCAAAAAGTTCAGCAGTTAAAACTGATTTTATATAGGTGCAGAAATGCATAGTGTTACATTACTATTTTAGTTTCATTTGAGATTATCAATTTGCTTACAGACTTGCAAGTGTTTATTAGCAGCAAATGTTTATTTCATGCAGAAAAATGTAAATAAGGTCAAGGCAATAAGCAACGCTATCAGTTTATAATGGTTAAAGATGCAAATGTTATTTTAAGAACCTGATACTAAATACAATCAAGAACTTTAGCCACCCTGCTTTGCACAAGAAATTAAAAGAAGAGGTTTAAAAGGCCTAACTATAAAAAGGACAATTCGACATTAAAGCAGGGCTTCCTTTACCTCATGTGGTGCAGAAATTGACTGTGTTTCAGTTATTTCTTCAATGTTTGATTAAAGTTAAAATGTATGAGATAAAGCAAGTATGTATGTTTTCAGACTGTTACTTAACAGTACTAGCGGTGGTGGTGCTGTGGTAGCATTGTCACCTCACTGTAAGACGCTGTCCGGTTCGATTCACAGCTAGAGCGTCTTCTGCGTGGCGTCTTCTGTGTGGAGACATGCGTGAATGGGCGTACCTTCGTTGAAGGTTGTGCGTCAGGGCTGGCAACTCAGCACATAAAAATCAACTATCAATCATTAGCAGACCGGAGTTCCGCTGTGGCGACCCCTAACCGGGAAAAGCCGAAAGACGCAACAACTTAACAGTACTAGTTTTCAGTCAATCAGTTAAAGCAAGTATGTATGTTTCAAACAGTTATATAACAGTACTAGTTTCAGTTTATGTTATCTATGTTCAGGCAATACTGACAAAGATATTAACAGTTTAGACTCCAGAATACAACAATAACAGATTTCAGTTTATCTGTGTTCAGGTAACACTGTCAAAATGTTCTCATGTTTTCAGACAATTGTACAACAGTACTAGTTTCAGTCTATGTTCAGACAACACTGAGACAAAGATACTAATAGTTTAGTTTTCAGAATATAACATTTACCAGTTTCAGTTATGTTTTTACCTGTGTTCAGTTAACACTGGCAAAAGACATTCTTTTAGTACAAGGTTAGTTTTCCAGAATATACACAGCTATTTTAAATGTTCAGTAAAAATATGCATCACGCTAATGTCAATTTCAGTCAATATTCAAAATATAACATTCACTTACTTATTATTTTATTTATTTTATTTGAAGTTTGTTTGCCAGGATGGTCCATTGGGCAGAGTGAACCCATTTTCAATGGAGTCCTGGGGAGAAAAGCTCCATAGATACATTATCAGGTAAAAATATAAAATAAAGTAAAAAGTAAAAAATGCAATACAATAGTATAGTATCAGGTAAAAATAAAATAAAGTAAAAAATACAATAGTGTAATAGTTTGTAAAAGTGAACAGAAGAGTACATATAAGCATGTGAAAATGTTAATACAGCTGGAATGTGAAGCATAGTGACAATTCATATCAATTTACAAAATTTATTTTTTTTTTTCTTAAGGAATGTTAAATGAAGGCAATTGTTAGTAGGTATATGCAGAATATATTAACTTAAGAGGTTATTTACAATGTGTGTGTTCCCACAGGGGTCATTAGTTTAGGGTAAAGTGGCGGAATCATTTATTACAGGCTTATTAGGATACATTACCTAAATAATAGGTAGTAATAGTTACTCAGTATACCATAAGCATAAAATGGCAGGCTTAATCTGTTATTTACAGATTACAGTACACTTTACATAATTATTGTGCATTAGTCAGAAAGTTAAAAAGATACTAACAGAAAATGCAAAGGTACAGACCTAAAATAAAGAAAGCGTTAAGTTTAGTAAGCTATTAAGTTATCTAAAGAATAGGTGGTAATAGTCATTCAATGCACCCAAGGCATAATAGGGTAGGCTTAATTTGTTAATTAGTCTACAGAGTAAAGTGTACATTTACAGATTAAATATATCACTTGTACATCTGAATTTAGACCGTAAACTATAAAAACTATAAATTTAGGTAATATAAAAATTAAATCATAAAGTTAAGACTTCAAACCTAGTAGCCAAAATTAAAATTGCAAGTTTATTCAGCAGATAAAGAAAAACAATTGCCTAGATGCAATGAAATCATAAAGTTAAGAGACTTCAATCCAAAAAGGTCATAAAGGAAGTGACTGAAGTGACACCTAGTGGTCAAAAAGTACAGTTGTGTACGTCTTACCATAAATGTAGATGTTAAGAGTGTATTCACTGTTGCAGTCATCACACTTGGGTTATCTGCCTGCAGGTAGCCCTCAGTCGGCCCGAATACCAGAGACTTAGTATATCTGCGTCGGTTGCTGTCGCTTCAGGACTGATGTCAGGTCGTCAGGGGTATAAAAACAGGCAGCCGACACCATTACATCAGTTTTTCTTGCCCCAAATGTCAGGAACTCCCAAAATAGGGAGCTAAGGTATGGTGGGAAAAACACCACCAGTAAAAAGTAAGTACCAATACCCCTGTAAGGGGTGAGTGAAAGGCAAGAGAAAGAGACAAGGGGGCTGGAGGGTGGGAAACCAGGACTGCAACAGTTAATACACTTGAACATCTACATTTACGGTAAGTGTACACAACTGTACTATGTTCTTTGTGTTTCACTGTTGCAGTCATCACACTTGGGTTGATTCCCAAGGGTGGAGGCAGTCAAGAAGAGTTGGGGCAGGCTAGTATGCCCTGCAGGACTGCTGTTGCAAAACCCACCCTGGATTTGGAAAAGATAGGCAGGTGGTAATACTTGGTGAAGGTGTGTACAGAGCTCCAGGTAGCAGATTCCAGAATGTCCCTTGTAGGGACTCCCCTGAGGAATGCTGTAGAGGTAGAAGTTGCCCTAGTGGAATGCATTCTGACCTCCTGAGGAGTTGCTTTCCCATGGTGTTTGCAGCAGAAATGGATACAGTGTGCTAACCATTTGGAAATGGTTTGTTTTGAAGTGGTCTTGCCCTCTGCTCCTGGTGTAAAACGGACTAGTAACTGGTCAGATTTCCTGAAGGCCTTAGTCCTATCAAGGTGGAATTTGAGCCGTCTGTGCACATCCAAGGAATGCAGGATCCTTTCCCCTTTATTTTGAGGATTAGGGAAGAAGGTTGGCAAATGGATAGATTGGTTGAGAGCCACACTGGACACTATGTTAGGCATAAAGGAAGGGTTAGTCCTGAGGGAGACCCTGTCAACATGAAAAATAATGAAGGGTTCCACAGCCACAAGTGCTTGTAGCTCAGACACTCTTCTAGCTGAAGTGATGGCCAGAAGCAAGGCTGTTTTCCAAGAGAAGAATTTTAACTCTCTTGATGCTGCAGGCTCAAAGGGGGGGGGGGGTAGCATGAGCTTTTCCAGTACAAAGTTAAGGTCCCAAGCAGGGGTGAGTGCTCTCCTTGCTGGCCTTCTGTTTGTCCCTCTCAGGAACTGTTTGATGAGAGGGTGAGAGAAGAGAGGTGGCTTAGTGTTGTAATGAGCCGGGATGCCAGAGGCATGGCTCTTAATGGGAGAAGAAGGATAGGCCTCTGTGGAGTAGATCTGCTAGGTAATCCAGGATTAGAGGTAAGGAGGGCAATGCTGTGTCCTCTCCTTTAGTCTGAATCCAGGAACAATACCTTTTCCACTTATCAGCATAGGATTTCCTTGTACTGGGTCTCCTGGCTTCAAGAATGATGTCCAGCACCTGGCTTGCTTAGGCTGGTCACTGGGGAAGAATTCATAGGTTCATAGGTTCATACTAGGCTATCTGCCCGAGGGCATTTACAAGCCTAGCCCATAGTTTTGTGGCTTATGCCACCCCTTTAGTATGGGGAACTATACCCATTATTTTGCTGTGCCTCTGTCGAGCAGTGACACTGAGGTAATCCCTGGGGTATATCTGCGATCTCCCGCAGAGAGAATTCAAGGAATAAGCCAGGCTGCAAGGTTCAGGGTTTGCAGTTGCAGATGCAAGATCTGTCCCTCCTGCTGGGTGAGGAGGGTTGGGATCTGGGGAAGGTGCCAGGGTGGGTACCAGTGCTGGCATGGCTAGTCTGGGGCAATCAGGACTGCCCTTGGTCTGTCTTGTCTAGAGTAAAACTCTTGTGAGAAGAGGCAGAGGGAGACATGCACAGATTGAGAGGTTTACCCACTGGAAGGATAGGGCATCCACTTTCCAGGCCCTGCTGTGAGGTGTCCTGGTGCAGAATTTGTTGAGCTGGTGATTGTAGGGGAAGGCAAAAAGGTCCACCTCTGGGGTCCCCCATTTCTGGGTTAGAAGGCGGAAGGGGCTGGGGTCTAATTGCCACTCATATGGGTCTAGGAGATTTCTGCTTAAGTCGTCTGTCCTTAGACAAGGTATGACTGTTTCCAGGTCCTGAGAATGTTGGCACCAAAGACTTTTTAAGTACCATTGAAGTTTCCTCATATGCAGTCTGGCATATGGAATTAGTAGAATGCAAGAGACCATAAACCCTAGGGCCTGCAGGATTTTCCTTGCAGACAGCTGGGTTCTGGTGGCCATTTGAGTGAAGTAGCCTGCCAGATAGGCTTGCTTTTCTGGAGTAAGGAATGCCATCTGAGATGCTGTGTCAAAGCTTGCGCCTAGGAATACAATATTTGACTGGGGACTAGTTTTGATTTCTTTTCATTGATCGTGTACCCCAGGGAGGTTAGAAGGTTCTTTACAAATGACAGATGCTGCAACAGCTTTTCCTGTCTGCCTGAATCAGGCAATCATCCAAGTATGGGTACATTTTAATATTTCTCGGTCTGCAATAGGCAATGGCTGGAGCCAGGCATTTTGTTAAGACTCCGGGAGCAGTGGATAAGCCAAAGGGAAGAACAGAGAACTGATGGTGCACAGATCCTGAATGTAGGTATTTCCTGCATACAAGTCCATGATAGGGATGTGCAGATAGGCTTCTTTTAGGTCTAGGGTAGCTAACCAGGCATCTTTGGACAGCATAGGAAGAAGATGCTGAAGGATGAGCATTTTGAATTTTGGTACCACCAGGAAGGTGTTTAGAATGGAAAGATCTAATATTGGGCACCAAGTGCTATCTTTTCTGGGTACCAGGAAAAGTCTGGAATAAAATCGTTGACCTATCTGTTCTGCAGGAACAGGCTGAATTGCCCTTATCGAGAGCAGGGATTGAACATGGTTTTGTGCCTCTACCCACTGGTTTGGAGGAAGGGAACCCTTTTGGGGTTGGCAGTGAGTGGAAGTAAAATTTGCACCCCTGGGATACAACGTTGAGGACCCATCGGTCTCTGGTGATGGAGGTCCAGTTTTTTGCATGATAGGCAAGTTTTCCTCCTAGGGGCACAAGCAATTGGGCAGAGGTGAAAAGTGGAGTTGAGAAGTCATTGTGAATTCTTTCCGTAAGGGGATGGCTTAGCACTCCCTGGTTTAGAAGTGGAGCCACTCCATTGCTTAGATCTCTGCATACATAAACTGTTATCTAGGGGGGGGGGTCTGTTTCCCCTGTTCTAGTTTGAGATGGCCTTGAGGGGGCTGGAAAGGACCAATGTTTGGAGGAGCAATGCCTACTGAATCTTGGAGGCTGCACTTGCAAAAAATCTTTGACTGTCTGCATAGACTTAGCTTTTTCTTCCATCTTTTTTAGTACCTCTTCTGCTTTGGTGCTAAACAGGTTGTCCTTGTTCAAAGGAGCATCTAGTAATTTTGATATCACATGGTCTAGCAAGGTCTGCTCCTTAAGCCAAGCATGCCTTCTCAGTACAGAACCAGTAACTGCTGCCCTGCAAGAAACTTGTAGGGTGTCAAAGCCACATTGCTAGGTATGCTTGCTGACTTGGCTTGCAGAATGCATAAGCTCTTGTAATTCTTTATTTTCTACACAGTCTGTAAAGATAGATAACTTTTGCTTAATAAGTTCCATAATATGTTGCTGGTATTTCAGCATGTGAAACTGGCAATTCAGTGCCCTAATGGCGAGAATTGCAGAGGTGTATACTTTTTTACCCCATCTGTCTAAGGCTCGGGATTCCCTGTCCGAAGGGGTGGGATTCTTAGCTGTAGTTGCTTTTATACCTTTAGGCCCCTGGGAAATTACCTCTGGATCAGCAGTAGGATTTTTGAAAAGAAATTTGAGAGAGTCAGGAACTCTGTAGTACCCGTCTGGTTTCCTTGGAGCAGGGGGTAAAATATCAGGAGTTAGACTTGATTCCATAAAGACATCGTCCACAACATCCAGAACTGGAGGGATTGCTAAAGGTCTATGTTGTGGCAAATCTAAATTCTCCAAGTCTCTTTTTGGACTGAGGATAATCTTGGCATTCCCAGTGGTAATGCTCTCAAAGTATGTAGGGTTTCACCAAAAGAAAAATCCTCTGAAGGGGAAGCAGAGGTAATGGATTCCTCTACAATGGAATCCTCATAAACAGATAAAGGCATGTCTTCATAATCAGAAACCTCAAAGTCGTTGGACTGTTGGTCAGTTAAAGCTGCTGGGGACGGGTCTCTTTCTCTTAGCAGGGGAAGGCTGGCTTCCCCTAATCAGCATAATCAGGTCTTCTGCCATTTTAAGCATTTGATGTTGTGGCAAGGAAGCAGGTGCTTGTGGTTGGGTCGTTTTTTTTTTTTAGGCGTAGCTCGTATTCTTGGCCTTAGAAACTCTGTACTTTTAGAGAGAACTGAAGACACAAAAGAAGTCGTTGGTTTGTGTCGAATATCAGTAATGGGAAGAACTTCCTCGGAAGCCAGTGTCTGAACAGCGGCTCCAGATCCATCTAAGGTAAAGACATCTGCAGGTTCTGCAGTCAAAGAAGAGTCTCGCAGCATACCGAACTCCAAATGGGTCTCGGTAGTGGCCTGCAAATCCATCTAAGTGAGCATCAGGGGCTGCGAAAGCAACTCACCGAGTACTGACGAACTGTTGACTAGCTTAACGGAAGCATCTGCAGTTTTGGAACTGTGCGGTCTGTCTCTATCTTTATCCTTATGTTTTTTCGGGAGATCGGTAGTCGGATGGTTTATCGAAGTCATTTTGGAATACTGAGATTGAGAACAAAAGTATTTAGTGACAATAAGGGCCCGACAACGAATAGTTTGGGCGTTGAACAGAGCACAAAACCGACAGTGAGGTATGTCGTGGTCTGGGCCTAAACAGGTGACGCAGTAAGAATGGAAATCTCTGTGTGGTATTTGCTTTCCACAGGCGAGACGATTACTAACTTTTTCTGACATTGGTTAGAGCAAGAAAAAAGGATCCCCAAAGGGGTACTTAGCTTTAGAAGACTTCAGGATGATTCAGTTCGGAAACGAAAACTCAGGTAACTGCTGACTAGCACTTGTGCGAGCTGCTTCTGCTTTGGGCTCCTTGGCAGGAAAAACTGATGTAATGGTGTCGGCTGCCTGTTTTTATACCCTTGACGACCTGCCATAAGTCCTGAAATGACAGCAACAGACGCAGAAATACTAAGTCTCTGGTATTCGGGCCAACTGAGGGATACCTGCAGGCAGATAACCCAAGTGTGATGACTGCAAAAGTGAAACATGAAGAACATCTGAAACTGCAGGTTTATTTACCAAATAAAGAAAATTTATTTTCAGATTACGAGTCAGGTAGCATAAAGCTGTATACAATAGTTAGCAATACAGATGTAAGGTAATTTCAAAAGTGGGTCCCTGTAAACTTTCGTCAGGGACCTCAAGGGCAACTGTTAGATTAGGGACCTCCATTTTACAGTAGTTATTAGGCATTATGCACATTCTCAGTAAATTCACTATAGTACATTTAGGTAGAATAAGGCCTGAAATATGGAGTCAGACAAATATGCATTCAGCTTCAGAGAAAGACAGTTTATTAGAAAGGAAAGATAAGCATGAAATGTGCAGAAAATACAGAAATGCAGAATATTCTTTACTCAAGATAAAGACACAATCTTGCCAACTATAGAATGTTCCTTAATGGAATGATAAATAAAGCACATGCAAGACAAGGCCTGAAAACCAACGCTAAGAAGGCTTGTAAAGTATTGCAGGGTTTTGGTATCATTAAAATATACTTCAGATACAGTTGGGGAAGTCCGTCAGTTTATTCGATCAGGCTTTACAGAGAAGATTAAGCTACAATACAGACACTCTAGCCTGAGTACAGAAGTCAGGTCAAATAAAGGGTTTTAGTTTACATTATTCAGGACAATAAGAAAATGTGCAGAAACTTTGGATAACCAGCATCCCAGCATTTTCACAGATTGTTATTGTTTATCTGCACTGTTAATGAAGACAGTATTCGGATATTGTGAACATCTAATAATGCCTTACTGAATGAACTACAGTGTTTGGAGAATTCATTCTGAAAAGTACACAAGACTTGGCCCATAAAGGAGAGACTGGCACTTGCTCAGCACGAGTTTGGGTAATTAACAGATAAAGACTTTTTCAGGCTCATTTCAGTTGTTTCCAGTTAATTACAATATACTACAGTCTTATCAATTCTTACAATAATAATAATAATAATACATGGATTTAATCTAGGTAGCCATGTTATAGTCCGACATACTCTTCTCTGTGAAAACACGCATTAAAAACATTATAAAAATATGTGCAGCTTATGGACAAAATAAAAATTCTTCAAAGGCTATAGCCATTAACTATGTACCCACACATGAACTGGTTTATCAATACCCATATTTATGGGGACACAATAAGATGAATTTGAGACCAAACAAAAGATACAAAAACTGAGAAAATGGTAACTCTTGATTACAGATAGCAAGATTCAAGCAGTAAAAATGTTTTTAGTTTTATATACAGGTCAGGCATTTTGTTTTATTAAATAAGAAGTTGTGGATAATAGCTTCTTAAGAGTTGAAGGAATTTGGTAGGGGAAGAGTTAAGTTGGAAAAGTTGATCCTCCCCTTAGAACAAGAGAGTTCAGGATTACCTGATTTAAAGGGATACACTGTCACTGTACAGTTCATATACATAACACAGGCAAAAGGTTATAAATCAAAGTGGAAAAGGATAAGGAAACGGGGGGTGCTGAAAAATAAGGAGAGAGTAAGGGTGGGAGGTTGGCATAACAGTTAAGGTGCTTACCTTTAGAAACACAAGGTGCAGGGTTTGATTCTGACATGGGGTAATTGGCTAGGCTTAAAAATGGACCATAAGGGCAGTTAGCCTAGTACTAACCTATGAACCTACAAGATTTTGGATGCAGATCCTTAAGGAGAACCACCACTATACATAATATTATATTTGTAAAGTAGCACAATAGCACAACTGGGGTGGGACAAAGGGGGAAGCTGCTACAAGCACAAAGTGCTAGGGGGGGCATGAGGAGCCTTCAGTCTAGTGCATTACCAATGCATTGCATTTGTGACAAGAACAGAAGTGCTTAGTGTTCCATTTGGGGCATAAACTGTAGCAGCTGTTGCTACTGTTTAAAACAAAAAGATTTGAAGTGCATTAGCTCTCTGTGGCACAAACTATAAGGAAGGAAAGTAGTTTTTTCCACTAATGTCTTTTTGCACCTCAACTTATCCAGAATGGGAACAACACTGGGTGCCAGAATACTTAACCTAGACCTCTGATGTAGCTTAGTTCCAAGAACACTTTCTGCTGCACAGGAACGGAGAAAGGAGATTTTGCTAATATGGATGACAACAAATAAGAGTGTAGAAAATAGGCAAGAGGGGCTGGAACTTTCTGGTGAAAAGTGGCAAAGAAATGTAAGTATTGAGATAAGGCCAAGCAGAAATTTGGACTGCAGGTTAGAGAATGCCTTCTCTACTAGGTGCTAATAAAACAGTATAGGCGATAAGAAAGGGATAGGGAAGTGCCAAGTGAAAGATCAGCTCTGGTAGAGTTTTGAGTCAATGGAACAAAAGCAGCTGTTAGGAATAAATAGTAGGGTATATAAAATACTGCAAAAAAACTACAAGAATCAGAGGAGTTAGAAAAGATTGGGAAGAGAGATTGGAAAGGTAATTTAATTTACTTAGGGACAACACAAGGCCATCAGTATGACTTAGACGTGATTTGCAATAAGCATTTTTTTGCCCCAACCAGACTTCAGAAAATATTTTATTTTAAAAATTCCTTATAGGCTACTTTATCAGAACTGCTAAGGGAGTGAATGGCTGCAACCAAAGAAATAATTCTTTTAAGATGGGACACAGGCTCTGAATTGCCTAGACATATTAAGACCTTACTAAGTTTAATGCTATTGGCTGCCAAAAAGGCTATTACTAGAAAATGGAAATCAAAATCTAAACTACTGAATATTGCAAAAGCAGTAAAAGAACATAAGGTAGGATCCTTTGAAAAAGGAAGAAGCAAATTATATAGAAATGAGAATAGTGGGAACAATACATGTAGAATAATGTCCAGGAACAGCGAGGTTTGTGGGAAGGCAGAAGTTGAGCAATTTATGTAATGCTGGTGTGAATGGTAATTGTTAAAAACATCTGCCAAAAAGACGCTGCTCCAAATATCAATAAAGGCTGTCCTCCGTAGTAATCCTTGTCAACTCATGTATATAGAATCAGTCCACAGGCCAAAACGGATTACAGTAAACTCGCACCTTCTTTTATTAACATTAAAATTATAGAAACAAAAACAGATTTAGCGCTTTCTTCTCCGTCATGGAGACTTCATCAGAATCATCTGCTTCCATGTCTTAACCAATATTTATAGCAGCACATTCCTTCTAATTGGCTGGCCAAACAATATTAGGATTTAAACATGCTGTGTTTTTAACCCTTACATTCCAAATGTTAAGTATTTCATTCATGAGAAAACAGTCCTTGCAAAAGTATATACAAATACAAGGTATCATTTATTTAATACATATATATATATATATATATATATAAATAAATACATAAGAAAATGGACATAAAATACTAAATTCTACAAACATCTACAGATAAAATTATATATGTGTGTATGTATATGAAAATATATTTGAAAAAAGAGGTACATCAGAGAAATTGAGGAAAATATCTCAGAGTATTAAAGGGACAATATACAAGGGACACCAATAATACTCAAAAATCGATAAATGCCATATATAACAAAACTTTTTGACTGAAAGTCGTGTCCTAATTAAGTGCTTCAGTTAGTGCATTTAAAAGTGCTGTACAATTTTATTACAGTGCTTAAAAAATTAAAAATAAAAATGTAGTTAAAAAAAAAAAAATATATATATATATATATATATATATAGATAGATAGATAGATAGAACCTAAAACAAAATATAAATTCATATATTTTTTAAATAGGGTTTGATAAATAACATCATTCTGGGTTGTCTCTCTTTGGGTCAGCTGAGAGAAGTTTCAGGGCCCGACTAATAGAAATGTGGTCATTTAGACCTGGAGCACTACATGCATCTAATCTGAGTTGCCAAATCATTTCTCGAAATTCTAACTTAATCTCCCAATTACCTCCTCTTTCATTATGTCCAACTTCTTCCAGTACCCAAAATTTGAAATCAACTTCCTTACAAGTCAGTGTGTGTCTAAAAAGGGCATTATTTTCATTATTTTTGTTGATATCACGCAAGTGCTCGTATATACGTACCCTTAGGTTACGTTCGGTTTTTCCTATATAGTATCCCCCAACAGATCTTACAGTATGCCAAATACACAGCACCTTTGGAATAACAACTATTATATGTTTTTCCCTTACTAATCATATTTATACTTGGAATATTCAATTCCTTCATTCCAGCTATAAATGGGCATTGTGCGCACCTCCCACATTTGAAGGTACCATATTTTAAACAGGTTCCACTTCTGTATACATTATTTTTCCTTACCAAAATATTTTCCAGATTTTTATTCCTTTTGAAACTGTAACTCAGTGGTTTCTGAACACTCGCACCCTTGTGGGTATCTTACTGAACATCTCCCAGATGTCGTTTATACATTTCTTTATCCATCCCATTCCATTGTGATATGTTAATGTCAAATATGGTAATTGTACTATCTTTGGTTCAGTGTTAACATTTCCAATTTTAGTTCCAATAGTTTCCCCACTAGTTAATAAGGGTACATAAGTAGTACCCCATCCATTTATAACAAGTTCCTTAATAGGGTTAATTAACTCATCTGGGTACCCTCTTTCATTAAACATCCTGTGTAGGTTCCCTATTTCTTCCAAAAAATCAACTTTGTCAGATGTCATTCTAGCTATTCTGACCATTTGCCCCTTTACTATATTCTTTTTAAAATGGTGTGGATGGTCACTTTCATAGTGTAGGTATGAATTCGAATAGCATTCTTTTCTATAAATACTGGATCTATAGGTCTTTTTACCATAGTCTTTCTGTAACCTGACATCTAAATAGTGTGTTTCGTCTATACCAATCTCGTGTGTAAATTGTAAAAAATTAGTGCTGTGGTTTATATAGTGCATAAATTCTATAATCATTTCTTTGGGTCCATCCCATAGGGTAAAAATATCATCCAAAAAATGATAGTACACCTTGATATTTTGATAGTATGTAGATTTAAATACATACTGTTGCTCCCAATATAACATAATAATATTAGCATATATGGGAGCACATGCTGAACACATAGCCACCCCATCCATTTGGAGGTATAGGTCCCCCTGAAAGTAAATGTAATTGTATTTCAACACTAATTCCCTATTTTCCAATACAAGTTTAAATTCATCAGTGGTCAAAAAACCCATCTCTATTAACATTTTTTCAAACTATTTAAGTCCTCCAGTATGAGGTACAACTCAAAATAGATCCTTTACATCTATAGTAATGAAAATTATTTTGTCTTTGAATGGACTAGAACCAATTTTATTCAAAATATCCCAAGAATCTATCAAGATATGTGGGTAATTAACATAAAACCTCTTTAATTTGGTGTCCACATATATCGCTAGTGGTTATTTTTGATCCTTGCGAAGAAACTATGGGTCTCAATGGTGGATCATCCAATCTCTTATGTATCTTGGGAATGCCAAAAACGGCTGGTATTACGGGTTTAGGAACTTTTAGAAAATTGTATAGGTTGATATCAATCAACCCCTGCAACAAATTATCCTCTAAAATCAAGTCTATTCTTTTATATGAAATATTCACTTCATTCTTTGAAACAGTAACATATCTGTTATCCATATCCAGTATATCCATCAATCTGTTGATATAATCCCACTGATCCAAGAGTACAACTCCACTCCCTTTGTCTGGTTTCATCACACAAATTTTTTAATTTTCACTTAAGAGAGTAGTTTACTTTCATTGACTGTCAAATTGAATTCAGACATTTTATTCTTTTTTGTATTCTTTTATCATACTAGTGACACACATCTCAAAATTCTGTATATCATGGTGTAAAGGAGGGTTATAAATACTCCTCTTCCTTGACAAATCACCCAGAGTATTTTGTGGTTCATCCTTAAAAATATGTACCAAACTTAATTTCCTGGTCAATAATTTTATATCAAGTATAACATCCTCAATACCAGGTTTGTTTACTGGTACAAAAGTAAAACCTTTTATAAATAATTTAAAATAATTCTCATTCACGATTACATCTGTGTAGTTATAAATGTTAAAATTATTCTGTGTATAAACTATAATTTTCTTTCGATTTTCATTTATTTCTTGCCCATTGGCATTTGTATCAGAATCCATTGCCCCATCTCTACAATGGTTCCCATCTATGTCAAATAGTGTCCCTATTTTGAATAACCATCTTTGTCCCCTGTAACCCCTCCTACCTTGCTGGTACATATTGTGGCTGCCTGTCACTTCTGCATAAGACGGTTGTTGGGCCAGGTTCCGAATCCTCTCGGTCCTTCTCCATCTAAAGGGCTACCCCTAGATTGATTACCATTCACATATTAATTAATTTTTTAAGCACTGTAATAAAATTGTACAGCACTTTTAAATGCACTAACTGAAGCACTTTATTAGGACACGACTTTTAGTCAAAATGTTTTGTTATATATGGCATTCATCGATTTTTGAGTATTATTATTGGTGTCCCTTGTATATTGTCCCTTTAATACTCAGATATTTTCCTCAATTTCTCTGATGTACCTCTTTTTCAAATATATTTTCATATCCATACACACATATATAATTTTATCTATGGATGTTTGTAGAATTTAGTATTTTATGTCCACTTTTTTATGCATTTACTCATATATATATATATATATATGTATTAAATAAATTATACCTTGTATTTGTATATACTTTTGAAATGACTGTTTTCTCATGAATGAAATACTTAACATTTGGAATGTACGGGTTAAAAATTCAGCATGTTTAAATCCTAACATTGATTGGCCATCCAATTAGAAGGAATGCACTGCTATAAATATTGGTTAAGACATGGAAGCAGATGATTCTGATGAAGTCTCCGTGGTTGAGATGAAAGCGCTAAATCCGTTTTTGTTTCTATAATTTTAAATGTTAATAAAACAAGGTATGAGTTTACCGAAATCCATTTTGGCCTGTGGACTATTATATACATGAGTTAACAAGGATTACTACGGAGGACAGCCTTTCTTGATATTGGGAGCAGCGTCTTTTTGTCAGATATTCGTGGTGTGATTTTTTGCTTTTGTTGAGTTGTTAAAAACATTTATGCATAATGAAAATGTCACTGGTTTGTTTGCTTTTCTATTACTATATGTGCACCTGTGTAAAATGTGATTTAATGATGTTAAAGTCCATTTTCATCTAACATATTCCCATAAATCAGTGCTTCTCAAACTTTTCTGATCACGGCCCACTTGGACAAAGCACATGACTCAGGGGCCCACTAGCCCCTTCCATAAATCACGATTTTAAGATAGTGCTATGGTAAAAGATAAGCTTATTAAAATGTGTATTAATTTCAGTTTATTAATGATGCTACAATATGATTGTTAAAAAGCAAATATAATTTGCATGCATGGCTGGGAAAAATACAGCTTCATAAGCTAAAATTATTAATGTATCCTAACTGTATTCTTTTAATATGCAATAAGGAAAAAGTAAGTGTTGCATGAAGTCAAGGCATGTTAGTTACTACAAAAAGGAATTTAACCTTACTCCTCCAGGCTAAGAGTGCATTGTTGCTAGGAAAGGTTTGAAACATCCAAGGTCAGAAACAAGACCCCTTGAAACCAGGTGGATCATGTACAGAAAGGTGATCACGTGAAGTCAGAGGTGAAAATCATGAGGGATGAGGACATTTGCAAAGTTTTCTATTAGTCAGAATCATTGTAACGAAATAAAACTGCATGACCAGTTTTGATAAGAAAATGTATAAAAGATGTAGTTTGTCTCTCTTCAGAGAGACTGATTTATTAACGGCTACGAAGATAGTCTCCCAGAGCAGTAAGAATAAAATTTCTGTTTGCACATCCTGAAGTGCTGTTCCTGACTGAAGGCATATACAGTAAATTCTTAATATTATTTATTACAATAACAGTTTGGTGCCGTTCTCTGGATATGAACTTGGTATTGCTGCAGGGCAGTTCTGGAATAAGGCCCATCACAGATTTTCTGTGAATTCCACACTGCTTTGTATGGAATAGTCAGAGACTCAGATGTGCAGCTATTCAGGGTGTGCAAACATACTAGCCTTGACAGGGAAATTGTTTTGTAAGGGGAAAGGACAACAGCAAGGGGGTGCTGTGGGAAAAGGCTGATCGAAACCTCTCCTCTGCTGTTGCATGCCGACAGACTTCCTACCCTTCCCTCCCTGTACGGTGTGTGGATTACTACAGTTATTTTCCGTCTTCAGAACTACCAGGATCCAAGAGCTGTAAGGTAAGCCTAACATTTTTATTATTACTTATTTATAAAATAAGAAAAAAATGGGAGCAAAGATAAGCAAGCAAGATCAAATCCCCCAAAAGGGAATATCTGCATATTTTATGTATTTTAACCATGGGAAGGAAAGTTGTAAATATTTGCATGACTGGTTTCAGCTTACTAAGAATTGTTCTGGTGGGGTATTTCCATTAAATGGAACTTATAAGACTAAATTGCTGACATTGAAAAGGTATTTTGGAACAAAAGAAAAGCAAAGTAAGTGGGGAACAAATGACAGCATTTTAGTCTTGGTACAGTGAAGCACTTAAAAATGGAAAAGGAGTCAGCATTAAGAGGGTTACAGGATGTTAATAAGAAATTGTTACAAGTAAAAGAGGTTTAAAAACGCAGTACAAACCAGTAAAAAGGGATCCCTTTATTCTGTCTTAGCAGGTTTGGAACAAACTGAGGATGGCCAAAAAGCAGAAACTTCTGAAGAGGATGATAATCCTACAGTAGCTACTGCACCCAACCCCCACATGCGCCAGCATGGGCATCTCCTGTATAAAAGTCTGCTGTTTCCCAGACCCCTACTTTTCAGTCCACTGTCCATTGGACACCCAGTTCGTGTGATACTAGTACATCTCAGAGTGGTTCCCTTGTTCAATCTTCATCTTCTAAACAGGCATCTGCAGGCGATGGGGTTCTTCTTCCTATCCTTCTCAGACAGCTTCTACTTCCCCAACAGGGGCATTAGTATTTGACACCTTTATCTCACCGTACACACTCACATGACAGAGTACAACAGGAGATTACAACCTCTGGAGGGGATCGAATGGCACCACCCAGGGAAATTTTGGGGGCCAACAATAGGGAACTTGTTCATTGTCCTTGGACCCCTGCTGATTTGCATGCTATGTCTAAAAATGTTCCAAATTTTAGAGACTATCCATTAAAATTCAAAGAATAATTAAAATCTATAATAGAATGTTACTTTGAAGACTGGGTGAAGGCTGCCAGCCTAGCCAGATAGAATTTTGGAGATAATTATGTCATCTGTAAATATTAATGTAAACCACAGGCTGTCTTAAATGGTAAAAATAGTGTTACATGTGGAACTGGAAAATAACGTAACGGTGCGCTCTATACTGACCAAGTAAAGCATGTTGTGACCCTTTGATGTTAAAACTCGGAGCCAGTAAGTCTAGAGTGAGGCATCATGCCTATTGTTTTAAGGCCAGAGTTAATAGCCAGAATTTGCATGCATAAATGTCCTTTATTGCTCTGGTTTTTGCCCAGAGGTGAAAAATGTAAATGTAGTTTCTGTTAGCCTGGGAACCCAGGGAAGTGTGAAGAATGATGTAATGTGAACCAGGAATGTGATTTTAAAAACAGAGAGAATCAGACAGCATTAAGCATTTTTTGTCTTGACCATCCAACTCACCAGCACTGTATTGCTCTATATGTAAGTTTATCTTAGATTTGGGTTTTCTTTTGGAAATAGCTAGAAACTAAAAAAAGATTAGACTGTTTTCTGTGATGTCAGAACTGTACTGCTGAATTATTCTAAGTAATTTTCTGTGATCTCTGAACTTTTGACTAAAAAATATTGTCTTGTGTGTTGACTATTTGTTATTAAATATTTTTAAACCCTTTCAACTGTGGCTACTTTTGTAGAGATAATTTAAGCTTGTTAGAGTACTTGCATGCCTTTGGTAAAATTGTAGAAAGCCACACCAATAACTTTAGCCCTGGGCTATACTACCAATTGGATAATAATATTGCACAGTAATAATTGGACACACTTTTAAGGGCCTTTGAGTAGCTGATAAATATTAGTGGGTGGTGGCAGCTGGTACTACCGTATAGTCTGGGGAAAAAGGGGCACAGCTGGAGAACCTGTGCCAGTCTTTCCCAGGAATGTCTGTGTGCTTGTATAAACTCTTCTCAAAGTGTGTCTGTGTGTGTGTGTGTGTGTGTGTGTGTGTGTGTGTGTGTCAGCTACCTGGGCAGGGACACGAAGCACTGGTTGGACAGAGAGGGTGCTGGAGGTTTTAGCTTGCCCACTAGGCTAAGATCTGGACCCTATAGCTGTGCCAGTGGGGAGTCTTATTGGGGACCTGGAGAGCGAGGGAGTGACCAGCCCCGGACTGACTGTGATCTCTGTGTGCTCTTAAGGGAAATTGTACTTTACTGTGTGTATTTGTTATCCTTTCCTCCTATACGAGACGCTGCTCGCTGGTGTTAGTGGTGAGGACTGAGGTTCCTTGACTGCTGGGCCAGGGCATGGGGGTCAGAGTTACAACCTACTTTGACAGATTTAAATCAACTGTTGAGGGTAGTTACTTCAGATGAAATAAGAAAGCAGTTACTGGAAAAGGCTGAGAACAGATTTCACTCTCATAAGGAATGCATTAACAGATCAATAACCAGCATTGTTAAACAAGATTATGGGTGTGTGTCAATTTAGGACTGACTGGTCTAAAATAGAGGCATGTAAGCAAAATAAAGGGGAAGCCCCTGCAGACTGAGTCACCTTAAAACAGTAATTGCTACACATTCAGGAATACCAGACCCAGAACAGCAAGATAAGCCAGCTATTCCAGCAGCTTTTGTGCAGGGTCTGCAAGCTCCTGTACAAAATCCAGTAAAGCAAGTGCTCACAGACTGGCAGGGAACGGACTTCTAGAGTATTTATTAAGTGCTGCAAATCACTACACAGAGTATCAGGAAAAACAAAAGAAGGATACTTAAGGTAAGCTGTTAACCTTACAAATCAGGCAACTGGAAAACCCAAAGGGTCAAGGCAGAAGCAGGGGAAGAGGAATTGCTAGAGGATTTAGCAAAAGTACTGGTCGAAGGGAACAAGGTGCAACTGGTTGGCAAAAAGAGCTGGCAATGCCCCTCCGGTTTCATCTTGCTTCAATTGTGGAGAAGCAGGACACTGGAGTGGGGGAATGTCCACATAGGCAAATGCAAGGAGTCAAAGATACTTTGAATGAATGCCAACCAAATTATAATAATGCAGCATTTCTCCCACCACCCCCTCAGATTGGAAGGAGTCAGGAAGCTCCACACTGACTAGGTCAAGGAAATAACACAGAAATAAATCGTAATCCTCTACTGCCAACAGATCAAAATGGACTAAGTCAAGATGAATACAAATTCAAAGAAAACCCCATTGCTGGTGGACACTGGAGCTACTAGGTCAGTGGTAAAAATTACTTGAGAGCCAAATACCAGTATCAGAGCATAAAGTTAAGGCAGTTGGAGTAACAAATACTATGGTTATGTATCCTGTTTCACAACTTATCCCCATTTCTTTAAGTCCAATCGAAGAAAAGCATTCTTTCTTTTTGAGTACTACTGCACCAGTAAACCTACTAGGAAGAGATTTGTTAAGCAAGCTGGGTTGTACTGTTTACTGTACACCAGAAGGGGTTATCTAAATGTTCCAACAGAATCAGAGGGGGAAGTACTGGCAGTTTTAGCAAAAGCTAAGGAACAGCCTGCTGAAAACATACAGGCAAGATGGAGAGTTACTACAGCAGGTACCTGCTAACTTGTGGGCTAAGCATGCAAACGAAGTAAGTATACTGAAATCAGCAAAACCAATAAAAATAAAATTAATAACCATCAAAACCTCTCCCTAGAGTTCCACAATATCCACTAAAGCTGGAAGCACAGCAGGGAAGCAAACCTGTAATTAAGTCTCTAATAAAGCAAGGAATAATACCACCAGCTAAAAGCCCTTGTAATACTCCTATTTTTCCAGTAAGAAAGCCAGGGATGGATACTTACAGATTTGTACAAGACTTAAGGGCTGTAAATAATACAGTGCCTGCCTACTTTTCCTGTTGTTCCAAATCCAGCAACAATACTAAGTTGCATACCATCTAGTGCTAGATACTTTCTGTAATAGATTTATGTTCATTCACTTTTAATTTGTGAACTTCTTCAGAAATAAATATGCCCTACCCAAACTTCCTTTGATATCTGGTTAACAATTACAGGAAATGACATAACATACCATTCAAATACAAAACGTATATACAAATTTAGTAATATAGTTAAAATAAATATTTTATAAAACAAAATATTAATGTAAAAATGTACATACATAAAATGCTTTTTTATCTAATATCCAACTGTGTTAATGTTTGTATTTTCCTAGGTATGACAGGATACTGCAGACAGTGGTTCCCTAACTATACAGAAATTGCCAAACTTTTGACAAATCCTTTAAAGCAGGATACACCAGAGCCTCTCCTTTGGAATAGTGAAGAGGAAATCTCATTTCAGAACTCGAAGCAAGCTTTAGCTACTACCCCAGCTTTAGGGTTACCAGACTATAATAAAACTTTTATTTTACCCCATCATGAAATAAATGGATTTGCTCGAGGAGTACTTGCACAAAAACATAAGGACAGCTATCATCAATTAGCTTATTACAGCACAGCACAGCACAGCACTTGATTCTGTTGCAAATGGTTTTTCCACCCTGTTTAAGCACAGCTACCACTGCTGCCATTCTAGTTAATCTGGCACATTTTTTGGTGCTTGGGCATGATCTCACAGTAGCTGTCCCTCATTCTGTATCATCTCTTTTGCTTAAAATGAAAACTCAATCACTCTCGACTGCATTCTAACTAGATACGAGCTTACACTTCTTTCTGATCCATCCATTTCTCTGATCCGCAACCCTGTTCTAAATCCTGCATCTCTGTTGCCTACTGCTGAGGATGGCGAAGAGCATGATTGTGTGTGTGTAACTATTTGCTTTCTCCTAGGGTGGACTTAAAAGAAACTCTTATACCCAATGCTGAGATGAATTTGCTCACAGATGGCTCCTGTGGAAGAAATCAAACAGGAAAGTTGATCTCAGGAATAGCAGTCTGCACCAAAAAACAATATTGTTGCAACAAAGATTAGAGGGTGTTCACTCTGCTCAAATAGCTGAGCTAGTGGCTTTGCAAAAAGCCTGTGAGTTAGCCAAAGACAAGGTGGCCAATATTTTTACAGACAGCCATTATGCTTTCGGGGTGGTACATGATTTTGGGCAACTTTGTAAAGAGAGAGGGTTTGACCTCTTTAGGAAAAAATTCAGGGTACATAAAATCGTTGTTAGATGCACTTTTGCTACCTAAGAGGCTGTCTGTAATCAAATGTTGTGCACATCAAAAGGAATAGAATATTGTTACCAAAGGTAGCAATTTAGCAGACCAAGCTGCAAAACAAGCAGTAGTACATTGTTACACAGATTTTTGCAGGTTAACAATAGCAAACTACAACAGTAATGATGTGTTTGATTTTGAAAAATTGTCAGCCTTTCAAGCTAAAGTATCACAGGGAGAAGTTCTGAGGTGGCTCAAGGATGGATGTAAAAAAATCCTCTGATGGCATATGGCGACATTCAGATGGCCGACTGGTGGCGTCTGCCTCTCTGCTACCTTACCTGGTAAGGGCATATCATTTACCAGCCCATACAGGTAAGACAGCTTTGGCACGCCTCTCATGTCTCCTCTTTGATACTTCAATATGTTAAGAACTGTGGTATATGGAGTATAACACAAAGAACTGTGGTATATGGAGTATAACACAATCAAACATGCCAACAGCAAATCTGCATGTTTACCTCCACCCTGGGGACCATTTGTTAACATAAAGCTGGATTTCATCCAGATGCCCAAGACTAATAATTTACAATTTATTTGGTGATGGTGTGTATGTTCTCAGCATGGGTGAAAGCTTACCCATGTCACAAAGCTGATGCAGTCGCAGTTATTAAAAAAGGTATCTGAATTTATACTGAGATTTGTTATACCACACATTGTCAACAGTGACCAGGGAACACATTTTAATAATACATTGCTTAAAGAACTATGCAAAATTTTTAATACTAAGTTAAGTCTTCACTTTCCCAACCATCCCCAGTCATCTGGATTAGTGAAAAGGGCATACAAGTCCCTAAAAAATAAAATTTTGAAGATTTGTGCTGAAACCCACTTAAAGTGGCCCGAAGCCCTTCCGTTAGCATTAATGAGTATGGGGGCCTCAGTGAATACCATCAGGAAGTTGAGTCCATATGAAATATTAATGGGGAGACCCAGGGCGCTTCCAATTACCCCTCCTGTGGGAAATACCGATTTAACTCGGACAAGCAGAAGGTTACTGTTGGCTGCCTGTCAGGAGCCAGAATCCGCCACTTAACACAAGCACTCAGTTCACTCCAAAACAAGTACAAATATGACTTTGTCATTTTTCATGTTGGTGTGAATGACCTGAGACGTACCTCCCTGGACTACATGAAAAGAGACATGGAAGAGCTCTCTGATCATGCAGCCCAGGCTGGTATGACCCTGACCCTGAATAGCATCCTGCCCTCACCAAGAATGATACCTCAGTATAAAGAAAAAATGATGAATTTCAACAATTGGCTAAGCTTCTGGTGTCATTCAAAGGGGATCCAGTGTCTGTCAGCCTGGGACGACATGCTCGACAAGCCGCGTTGCTTCGCAAATGACTGCTTGCACCTGTCACCCCTAGGCTTTTGAATACTGGCCAAGGCTCTTGCTGCCCCCATAGTGCCTTTTTAAGGCAAGGCTCAAAAGTCAAACTCGCCTCCGTAAACAGCACAACTAACAAAAAACTGAGGGTTATGCTACTCAATGCCAGGAGTTTAAATCTCAAAATGCACGCGCTAGAAGGACTCCTCAGTATGGAGACAGTCGACATCAGTGCAGTAACTGAAACCTGGTTCAAGGCTCCAGAAAGCACCCTAGCACTACCGGGCTATAACTCGTACTACACATTTCGGCCACAGAACACGGATCGAAACACAAAAGGAGGGGGTGTTATCCATATTCATCAAGGATACCTACATCTCCAGGTTAGTGGTGCAGCATGATACCTCTGAGATCATCCATGTGCAACTAACATAAGGCAAATCTGCAATGCATATTGTGGCCTGCTACAGATCACCCTCCATGACCCAGGACCACCACTCCACCTTTCTGGAGACACTGGGAAACATCAAGGTCCTACCGAACAACCTGATATTGGGCGATTTCAATTACCCTACCATTCACTGGGAAAACTACTAGAGTACAAATTCCCAGGCCCAGCACTTCCTGGAATTCGTCAACTCAAATGCCCTGGATCAGCTGGTAAACTCCCCTACCAGAGGTGAAACATATTGGACCTGGTCATCAGCAACACATGGGCGACAGGTGTTCCACACCGGAGGTCAACCCGTCACTGGTTAGATCAGACCATAAACTAATCACTCTGGATGTCCACACCACACCACCACCCCCAACTACGGAAACCACAGTAAAAAACTTTTCTAAAGCAAGCTTCACCTTACTTAAGACAGAGGTGGTAAGTTTCACAACCCTCACGCTAAAGGATAACGCTGCCCAAGATGCAGAAACCTTTACAAATGCACTCTATGAGCACCTACAAGGATGCATGGATCGTGCCATCCCTACCAAAACCAAGACTCACTCCTCTAAGAGAAGGAAACCAGTTTGGTGGACCCTGCAATAAACAGGCTATACAATAGGAGGAAACTAGTTCAGAAAAAAAAGCAAATCCCGAGAAGGAAAGACATCCCTGATCAGTATCGGTAAGAAACTAAGGTCCCTCATGAAATCATCCAAGGCTAACTACGAAAGAAAAATAGCCAAGGATTCAAAGAAATGTTAAGAATCTAAGTGCCAACTCGCAGGTATGCACTGAACCAGTGCAAAATAACACAAAATATACTGAACCTAGTGATATTGCCAACATCCTGGCAGATGGATTCAGTGCAAACTTCACCCCCCTCTCACCTCCAAAAGGGCCCACAATAATACCGGAAAAGTGTAGTGTCCCAAAAATCACAGACGCACAGGTGAAAACAGCCCTTTCAAAAGCCAAAAACACAGCGTCAATGGGACCATATGGTGTCCCAGCCTGCGTCTTGCATGAACTACAGAACAAACTAACTGCCCACTTAAACACGCTGTTCAACATCTCCACAGGCTATGTGCCCATAGAATGGCGCACAGCAATGGTTATTCCTCTCCACAAAGGAGGGTCCACAACTGACCTTGGTAACTATCGCCCCATAAGCCTGACTAGCTTGGTCTGCAAGGCTATGGAGCGCATCATCATGGAACTCATTAACAAAGACATTGGGAACCTCCAAACACTTGACCCGACCCAGTTTGGCTTAGTTAAGAGCAGATCATGCTTACTAAACCTGGTTGACGTCTTCGAGACAGTCACCAGGGCCATAGACAAGGGAAAGGTGGTTCACACAGCCTACCTTGCCATCGCCAAGGCTTTCGACACCATTCCCCACTCAGGTATTACAGAAAAACTCACCAGTCTGAACATAAACCCCTACATCATGAGATGGGTTGCCAACTGGCTAAAAGACAGAACTTACACGGTAAGAATAGCGGGCTCCAGATCCGACTCTAAACCAGTCACAAGTGGTGTCCCGTAAGTCTCTGTCCTGGGACCCCTACTGTTCGGCATATACTTCTCAGAAATACAGGCAAACACAGGAGGACTATGGCTAACCAAGTTCGCCGATGACTGCAAACTGGAAGCCATAATTGACTCTCCAGCGGACACGGACATCCTCCAAAAGGGTCTTACTGAGATGGACACCTGGTGTCAAAGTCACGGCCTCAAGCTAAATGCCAAAAAATGCAGTCATCCCATTTGGGTAAAACAAAAAGTACAGTTTTGTACCTACCATAAATGTAGATGTCCGAATTGGATAGCATCTGCAGTCATAACAACTGGGTTGTCCTGTCGTCAGGCAGCCCTTCAGTCGGCCGGATTCCAAAGTCGGGTCCGCTTCGCTGATGTCGCACTTCACCCGACGTCATCTCTGTTGGTCTTCGGGTATATAAGCATCAGCCGACGCCATTTTCTTCAGTGTTTCTTGCCCCAGATGCCAGAAGCCCTCTAGAAGGCTAAAAATTTTGGATAGATGCCAATGTTTCCAAAAGATAGAGGTAAACACAAAAATAAGCATGTATGTACATAAATACAAACAAATACACCATGAAAGAAGTCCCCCCACTAGCTAGCTATTAGAAGGGTAAACACCCTAGGAGTACCACAGAGGGAAGGAGGGAGGGTAATCCTGACTGCAGATGCTATCCAATTCGGACATCTACATTTATGGTAGGTACAAAACTGTACTATGTCCTTCATGGATGCATCTGCAGTCATAACAACTGGGTAGAATACCATAGCCAACTAGGGAGGAGGATAAAGGTAGATTATGGTGTGTTTAGGATCCCTTGCAGAACAGCAGTGGCAAACCCTGCTCGGGATCTGGAATATAGAGGTAAATTATAATGCTTGGCAAATGTATGCACGGAGGTCCAAGTAGCCGCCTCAATAATGTCTTTGGTAGCCACTCCTCGTAAGAAGGCTGTGGTAGTGGCTGTTGCCCTTGTAGAATGAGGTCTTATGTTCTGTGGAATTTGCTTTCCATGGAAGGAGTAACAGAATCGTATGCAATTTCCTATCCATATGGAGATTGTCTGCTTGGAAATAGCTTTTCCTTCCCTTCCTGTTGCATAGGCTACGAAAAGTTGGTCAGTCTTTCTGCTATTTTTGTTCTGTCCAAGTAGTAGCGTAGCTGTCTATGTACATCCAAGGTATGCAGTATTCTTTCCCCTCTGTTTTGTGGGTTGGGAAAGAAGGTAGGTAGGTGGATTGCCTGGTTTAAGGACACTCTGGATACCACCTTAGGCATAAATGTAGGGTTAGTCCTCATGGACACTCTATCTTGGTGGAAGATTAGAAAGGGTTGCACTGCCATTAAGGCCTGTAGTTCTGAAACCCTCCTTGCTGAAGTAATTGCCAGTAGGAAAGCAGTTTTCCATGACAGGTGTTGCAGGTCTGCTGTTGCTGCTGGTTCAAAAGGTGATAGAGTCAATTTTTCTAGCACAAAGTTCAAGTCCCAGGCTGGTAATGGTGGTTTCCTTGGAGGTTTTACATTCTTGATTCCTCTGAGGAACTGCCTGAGCAAAGGGTGTGAAAAACAGGTGGATCAAAGCTGTATTCTGCTGAAATAGCTGATGCATGAATCTTGATGGAGGAATAGGACAGGCCTGAATGAAGTAGTTCGCCAGATACTCCAGAATGTTGGCCATATCTATGTTTGATACATCTTTACCTCTTTCTGAGCTCCAAATGACAAACCTTTTCCATTTCCCAGCATAGTTTCTTCTTGTTGAAGGTCTGCGTGCTTCAAGAATAATGTCTTTAACTCTTTGTGAAAGCTGTGGATTAGCAGCTGCTATGTGATGTTCCATGCAGTCAGTTGCAAGGCTTTTAGGTTTGGATGCATGGTGCTGTAGTTGTTCTGAGTTAGCATCAAAGGCATCAGGGTATTGGCCACATATTGTTCGAGACATGCTCCTCAGCAGTGGGTACCAATGTTGTCTTGGCCAGTTTGGAGCTATCAGGATTATCCTTGGACGTTCCTCCTTGATTTTTAGTAATACTTTGTGTATCAAGGGAAGAGGTGGGAATGCATATGCTGTTAGTCCTTTCCAGCTGAAGGAGAGCGAGTCCACTTTCCATGCTAGTGGGTGGAATGTCCTTGTGCAGAATTTTTGAGCTGGTGATTGAGAGGTGATGCGAATAGATCTATCTGAGGCATTCCCATTTCTTCGAGATGGTCTTGAAGATGTCCGGTGCAGCTGCCATTCGTGGACATCCGATGTAGTCCTGCTTAACATATCTGCTAGAGAGTTTTCTTTTCCTGGTACAAATATTGCCTGTAACTGGATGTTGTAGCTGAGTGCCAGGGTCCACAGCTCCAAAGTCATTCTGCATAGGGGTAGGAATGAGTGCCTCCCTGTTTGTTGATGTACCACATGACTGTGGTGTTGTCTGTCCTTATCATCAACTGGCCTTCCTTGAGAAATGGTCTGAACTTTTGGATTGCCAGTTTTACTGCCAGCATTTCTTTTAGGTTGATGTGCAGGTGAAGTTGGTCCTGTGTCCACAATCCTTGCACGCATTTGTCCAGCATATGTGCCCCCATCCCAGGTCTGAAGCATCTGTTGTGATGGTCTGGCTTGCTTGACCTTTGCGAAGGGCAGGCCTGGGTTTGACTGGCATGCGTGAGCCCACCATAGGAACTCCTGTTTTAAGCATGGTATTAGTGGGATTTCCGTTTCTAGGCTGTGTCTGTGTTGGGACCATAAATTCTTTAGGTACCACTGAAGCTTTCTCATATGTAGTCTGGCAAATGGAACCAAGATTATGCATGATGCCATGAAACCCAAGGCCTGCAGAACCTTTCTTGCTGTTAACTTGTTCAGATTTGTTAGTGCCAAGAAGTAAAGAGGGAGTTCTTTTGTTTTTCTGTAGTTAGGTATGCCATTTGTCTTACTGTGTCCAATTCGCTCCCAGGAAAGTCCTTGTCTGGGATGGTATCAGCCTTGACTTTTGTAAATTGACTGTGTATCCCAGTGCTTGAAGCAAGTAAATGACCCTTTGTAAATCTGTTGTCAGCTTGCTTTTGTTGTCCCCTTGTATCAGACAGTCGTCCAGGTATGGATAAATTTGAATTCCCTGTAGTCTGCAATGGGCGATTACTGATGCCAGGCATTTTGTGAATACTCTGGGCGCAGTAGATAAGCCAAAGGGCAATGCTGAGAATTGATAGTGCTCTGATCCTGCAAGAAATCTGAGGTATCTTCTGCAGATAGGTCGAATGGGGACGTGCAGGTATGCCTCCTTGAGATCTAGAGTTACCAGCCAACACTCCTTGCCCAGCATGGGAAGAAGTTGCTGTAGGGTCAGCATTTTGAATTTTGGGACAATGATGTAAGTATTTAGGGTAGACAGGTCTAGAATTGGTCTCCAACTTTTTCCTTTCTTGGAACTAGGAATAGTCTGGAGTAGAACCCCTTTCCTTGCTCTGCTGTTGGCACTTTTTCCACAGCTCTCATGTTTGCTAATTCCATTATCTGTTGTAGAGCCTCTGTTTTTTGATTTGGAGGTAGGTTTGGCATTCCTCTTTTGACTGGTAAAGTGTGGAAGTGGAACCGGTAACCTTGATCTATGGTTCGTAAAATCCACTTGTCCTTTGTTATGTGGTGCCAGTTTTTTGAAAATAAGGTTAGCTTTCCGCCTAGAGGAGCTGCTATTTGTTCCCTGGTTGGCGGGCTTAGGTTTAAGTCACTGTGGCTGTGTTGATGTAGAGGCAATGGTTGATTCTGTGCCTCTGTTGTTACCTTGCCACTGTCGTCCTCTGTAGGCACCTCCTCTGGATTGGTTTCTGCCTCTGGAACGTCTATTCCTGCCCCTTTGAGGTCTTGTGGAGTCAGGAAAGGACCAATTTTTGGCAGGCCAGTTCCTGCTAAACCTTGGGGGTTGAACCTGCAAGAATTCTTTAACTGTCTGGACTGATTTTGCCTTTTCTTCCATTTTCTTCATAACCTGCTGGGCAGGTGTACCAAACAAACTTGATTTATCCATAGGAGCATCAAGCAATTTAGATTTAACATGATCCGGTAAAGCTTGCTCCTTTAGCCATGCATGCCTTCTAATTACTGTGCCAGTCATGGCTGATCTAAATGAAGCCTCCAGTGCATCATAGCCACATTTTAAAGAATGGTTACTAACCTGCTGTATGTTATTTACCATTTCTAATACATAATTCTTATCAAGAGATTCATCAGTGGTTAGCTTTTTAGTTAACTGATCAAGCATAAACTCTTGGTATTGTATCATGTGAAACTGACAATTTAAAGCTCTAGCTGAAAGAGTGGCTGAAGTGTAAACTTTTTTACCCCATCTGTCTAATGACCTTGCTTCCCTTTCAGAAGGAACAGGGTTTTTAGCTATGGTCGCTGCTACTGCCTTGGGACCCTGGGATATAGTTTCGGGGTCTGCAAGAGGGGCCTTGTAGAGGTGGTGATGAGTATCTGGCACCCTGTAAAATCTGTCTGGTTTGGCAGGGGCTGGGGGTAAAGTATCTGGAGCTGAGCATGCATCATTGAAAGCATCATCCACCACAGAGAGAACAGGAGGGATAGCTAAGGGCCTGTGCTGTGGTAGGTGCAAAAAAGTCCTAAGTCTTTTCCTGGAGTCTGAAAAATCCTGTTGCTGCCACTGGAACTGTTCTCGCATGGCATGCAAGGTTTCCCCAAAGGAGAATTCTTCTGGAGGGGAAGCAGCTGGAATGGATTCTTCAGCATCAGAATCTTCAAAATTGGAGAAAGGAGCCTCTGGCTGGTCAGTTATGTCTGATTCATCAGCAGAATCATCAGAGGACACTGGCTCAGGGGGCTCTGCCCTAGGTCTCTTTTCTGGGGGCTGAGAGGCCCTGTCTGGGTGAGATTGAGATCCTCTAATTAATGAAATTAAATCGTCTGCCAAGGTAAGCATTTGAGAACTGGCAGAGGGCCTGGTGGAAGGGGGTTTAACAGG
Source organism: Protopterus annectens (assembly GCF_019279795.1). Classification (NCBI taxonomy): domain Eukaryota; kingdom Metazoa; phylum Chordata; order Ceratodontiformes; family Protopteridae; genus Protopterus; species Protopterus annectens. The sequence continues at coordinate 553,768,687 of NC_056736.1, read as the reverse complement.
CACTGTTTTAGTAGTCTTGGCTGCTTTAGCCCTGGCGAAGGCCTTACTGGACATGGCTGCTGGAGGCCTAGCAGCACCACGTGCTGGGGTAGAGACATCCAAGGGAATGGTGTCTGATAAGTCAGTGGTAAGCACCGTAGTGGGTAAAATTTCTGAGGCCGATTCAAGAGTGTTAGCAGGGACCTCAGCTGTAGTGATAGTTTCAGGTGTAGTTTGATCAGTTTTCTCGGTTTCGGCCGAAACCGAGACACTCGCGGTTTGCTTAACCATGGTTTCGGCCGAAACCGCGGACCGCGAGTGTCGGTCTTTTCTTTGCGTTTTGGCAGAATGCGGTCGGAGGGTCCGACGGCATAATGTACGCAAAGTCAGAACCGAAAAACTGTTCTGCAAACTCTGACCGACGCCTAAGCGCTCGTCAGTTGAAAGAAGCACAGGACGAACAAGCTGCTACGTCGTGGGCTGGGCCTAAACAGGGCAGGCAGTAAGAGTGGAAATCTTTATGAGGTATTTGTTTCCCACAGGTTAAACAATTATTAACTTTTTCTGACATCGGCTGAGGCAAGAAAGAGTCCCCAACGGGGTACTTAGCTTTAGAAGTCTTCGAAGTAGTATTCGGTAGAAGTAATCTCTGGATCCGACCGACCGGCACTTACGAACAGCTTCTGCTTCGGGCGCCACGCGGCAAGAAAGACTGAAGAAAATGGCGTCGGCTGATGCTTATATACCCGAAGACCAACAGTGATGACGTCGGGTGAAGTGCGACATCAGCCGAAGCCGGACCCGGACTTTGGAATTCGGCCGACTGAAGGGCTGCCTGACGACAGGACAACCCAGTTGTTATGACTGCAGATGCATCCATGAAGGACATCACCCACAAATTACCACATAGGTGGCAGCCCCCTTAATACAGAAGAGGTAATACGAGATCTGGGGACCCAGGTAGATAGTAATCTCTCCTTTGACAATCGTATTGCCAAAGTAGTTAGGAAATCCTTCTATATGGCCCATCTAATTACTAAAGGGTTCGCATCTAGAAATAAAGAGGTTATAGTGCCCCTCTACTTGGTCACTCAGACCCATCATAGAGTACAATGCCCCATTTGGGATATACCTTACAAGACACTTCCAACAGCTGGAAAGACCACAAAAGTACCTCACCCAAAGGATTACTGGCCTCAAACATATATCCTATGCAGCCCGACTGAAAAAACTCTGTCTGCACTCAGTGGCATATCGCTTACTCAGAGGTGATCTCTGCCTGACTTACAAAAGTCATGTCCAACTCAGAACTGATGGACATGCTCCACCTAAAGAAATCCAGGTCACTGCGAGCCACGCACTCTAGTGAGCTAAACCTCACCACAACAATAAATAGAACATGGTGGAGGGATAGAGTCCTGTCACAGAGACTCCCCCATGCTTTGGAACAAAATTACAAATTACATCAGGCAGAGCCCCTCACTAACGCTCTTCAAGAGAAACCTTGAGGAGTGGATGGGTAACAAAAAATACACCCCTGGGATCACTTCATTGGCTCTGCTTGACAGAGGATCAGTTAATCAATGGGGCAGAGAAAGCTGACCCACTCTGGCTAGGATTATAAATGCCCTCGGGCAGATAGCCTAGTACCTACCTATGAACTTTGTCAGATGGTGCTATGGTTTCTTACTGCAGGAAACTCCATGTCTTGCAGCAATATTACTTAACAGTAAGAGCAACATTACCAAAGCCTCCTGACCAGCCTTGTCATCAACTACAACTGGGTGATTGGGTGTAAGTGAAATATTTTCAGAGGAAAAACTGCCTCAGCCCAATGTGGAAGGGGTCTTTCCAGGTCCAGCTAACCATGCTGACTGCAGTTCTCTGTGCAGGATTACCAACGTGGATCCATTAGTCTCATTGCAAGAAGACCTGTTGCGTGGGGATCCCAGACAAATCATCACAGCCAACAGAGGGAGATCAAGATGCAACAGATAAATCATCTGCCCAGTGAGAAGGTCAACTTCAGTAGCAGTCCATGATGATTCCAGTGACAACAGGTACTTTTGCTTTTTTTCTGCTGCCGTTTCCTTCTATAAACTTGTCAAGAGAAAACAGTTTTTTGCTGGTCCTTTGGCAGTATGCCAAAAATCTAAACAAAAACTGCTGGATATGTTCACATATAACTCATCATTCTAAGGCAGGGATTCCTATGATTCCCATCCCTGCATCATAGGTGTCATTTGAAAAGGACCTTAACATCAGCTTAACCTGGTGTAATGTAACTGATTTTTCAAAGGTTGTGTCTCTTCAACTTGCAACCACACATCATGGAGACACATGTTATGCCAGAAATGGGACTGTACCAGTGGGGAAAAAGCAAATGTAATGACACCAGGCATGGAAGTATGTTAGACTCTTTGCACTTAAAAAGCTAGGACTGGGGACGTGGCATGGACATAGTTACTACATCTATGGTGATCGTGCCTACCCCCTGGTTGCCTACAAACTGGTCTGGATGTTGCGATGTAGGCTATTTTACTCCTGCTATTCAACATTTTGAACACCCACCAGCAAGAAGTCTGAGAAAAATACGTGAACAATCCACTGGGCAGAGCAAGTATTTTCAATTTTTAATCCTGGGTATGGAGTGCAAAGGACAATGCTTGAAATCACCATGCTTGCTCAAATTCTACAGGAGGTGGCCAACAAAACTTCACATCACATCAGGATGGCAAATCGAGAAATGACTGAAATGCGAACTGTGGTGTTGCAAAATCGAATTGCACCTGATATAATGCTTTCTGCAAAAGGGGAGTCATGTGCCCTCATAGGGAGTCGTTGCTGTTCATATATTTCTAACTATTCATGATGAACAGTTAAAACTGGTAAATTTCGTGGCGCAAAGGACCAAGATTTGGACAGCACATCAAAACAATGGACACTTTTTGGATGGTTGGGCAGCATTTTTGGTAACCTGGGAACTAACATAATCCAGGTATTGTCATTGTACTTTTTATTATATTTGTGATCATTTTGGTATTTTCTATTCTAAAGGCTGTGATTACAAGAAGTTTAACCTCACCTGCACATGAAATGCCACTGCATGCACCAATCAATGACAATTCTATTATAACAGATGATGATTACTATGACGTAGAGGCGTACTTTACCAAGATAAGAAAAATAAAAATATAATTACATGCATGGTATGACACTGATAGTGTTCAAAGGGAGGAAACTGTTATGGGACAAGATCAGCTTATTAAAATGTACATTAATTTCAGATTATTAATGATGCTATAATATGATTGTTAAAAAGCAAATATAATTTGTATGCACGGCTGGAAAAATACAGCTCCATAAGCTAAAATTATTAATATGTAATAAGGAAAAAGTACGTGTTGTATGAAGTCGAGGCATGTTAGTTACTACAAAAAGGAATTTGTTAACGTGACTCCTCCAGGCTAGGAGTGCGTTGTTGCTAGGGAAGGTTTGAAACCTCCATGGTCAGAAACAAGACCCCTTGAAAGCAGGTAGATCATGTATAGAAAGGTGTTCATATGAAGACAATGTGAAAATCACGAGGTATGAGGACATTTGCAAAGTTTTCTATTAGTCAGAATCATTGTAAGGTAATAAAACTGCTTGACTAGTTTTGATAAGAAAATACATAGAAGATGTAATCTGTCTATCTTCAGAGAGACTGATTTATCAACGGCTATGAAGATGGTCTCCCAGCACTCTAAGAATAAAATTTCTGTTTTCACATCCTGAAGTGTTGCTCCTGACTGAAAGCATACAAGGTAAATTCTTAATGTTACTTATTTATTACTACAACAATTGGTTATATTTCAAATTAAACTTGGAAGTTGTGATTACTGTGAATAATATGAAGTGATATAATTGTAAAGTACATAATTATTTATTCATGGACTTAAGTTGGTACATACAAAAAAGAACAAAATATACTACATAAATTAATGTGAAGAATGGCACCGTTTACTTTCATAAACTAGTAAAGGTATATCTACTTCGAAGCTGGAGAATTTTAGTCTCATTATCCAGCTCCACGTTTAGCCAATTTCTGTTGTTTTCAGACTCGCGTGTTGAAAAACACACCTTCGCAGTTATAAGTGAAGACAGCTGAGAGGATCATTAAGACCACCTTACCACCTATCCATGACTTATACTTATCCAGATATCTCAGCAGGTCCAGAGGAATAATTAAAGACTGCACTCACCCTGCTTACAGACTGTTCATGCAACTATCATCTGGAAAGCGCTTCCAAAGCAACTATGAGATTTAGGAACAGCTTCTTCCCTAATGTCTTCAGGCTGCTGAACTCTAATAACCACTACACCCCATGATGCCCAACTGGGTCAGTAGAAACTGTCTCAATTTGTGCAAGACCCTGGTTACCAGTCTCACCCAATACTTTGTGCAATATTCACCATGACTAACTTATAGGCCCATCTAGGGTAATAGCAATGTAGTAAAATATCTCTGCTTTCAGTGCAATACACGCAAATTCATAAATTAACCATAGTGCAATACACTAAGGTCCACAGTGTAATACTCAATGTCTCTTTCTGTGCAAGGATCAATGCACTATCTTAACCAAGTACCTGTGCAATACTAAAGTCTCATGCAAGTAAGTGTTCAGTTCAAAAAGTGTTAAAATGTGTTTCTAATTATATGCAATATTAGTCTGTCTACCTGCATGTCTGTGATGCAATAGCCAGGTGTTACATGTGTAAATGTCTGTGAAAATACTCTACATGTTGTCTGTACACTGAGACTGGAAACGTGGAATTTTGTTCAATTTTTGCACTTGTGTGATTTCTGAATGACAATAAAGTTTACTTTGACTTTGATAAGTTGAGGGGAATGACAGAAAATAATTTAGTGCTGCGTCACTGTGCCCAGGATATTCAGACTGTACATGGAGGCAAAGTCCATCAAACTCTTTTCCCTAAAGACAAACTTAAATAACATATCTGAAGATGGTTAGACAAGATTGCCTCTCTCTTTTGATGAAAGCTTCCTCTTGATTTTTTTTTATGTATTCCATGCATGTAAAAGGGCTCCTGAACCACTCAAATCCTGTTTCTGGTACTGGAAAATATTTTTGAACTGGTTACAAAGTCCTCGTAAGTGCTCTTTGAAGTCTAATGGTCACCTCCAGAAGTTTTTTGCTAGTTGCCATCAAGAAATCATTCCGTGTAGTAAAACTTTCAAAGTCTTGTTTGTCGAGACATTTCTGCCACAGTTCTACTTTCATACATATTGATCTTACTTTATCTTGAACATTAAAGATGGTGACATCTTTTCCTTGCAAAGCATGGTTAAAACCATTCCAGATGCTAAAAATATCAGCTAGGTATGCCACTTGAGCAAGCCAGAAAAAATTATGTATGCGCTCGGAAAGGTGAAACCATTCACTATCATGGAGGTAGATTTTGATCTCATCTCGCAATTCCAAGAAACAGGTAAAAACTTTTCCATGTGAAAAGCCAACAAACTTCAGTATGAAATAAAAGTTGCATGTGTTCGCTACCCATTTCGTCATATATTTTAATAATACGTGCATTCAAAGAGCGACCTTTGATGCAGTTTTTAATTTTTACTACTTCATTCATAACAGTTTTAAGACCATTTGGCATATTCTTAGCAACAAGTTGTTCACGATGAATGCTACAGTATGTTACTGTTACCAATGGCGCAACAGATTTAACACATGCAGACAGCCCCTCCTTTCACCAGTCATTGCCACAGTACCATCAGTGCAAAGGCAGACACAATGTCCAATACACTTAATCACAAAATCATTCAATACTTTGAAAATATCTACTCCTGGAGTCCTACCAGGCTGGATTTGGCAAAATAAAAAGTCACTGTGTACTTTTCCTAACTATTCATATCTGACATATGCAAGGAGATGAGCTTTACCAACTAAATCGGTAGACTCATCAAGTTGAAGCGAAAAGTACATATTCTGATGTAATCATGATAATGGCTGACATTTCACATTTTCAGCCATAAATGTTACTCGGAGTTTAATTGTATCATTAGAAAGGGGTACTTGCATGTTTTGCTTTTTCCTCAAGCGTAATCTTTGCCATTACTTTTGCAGAAAGTTTTATCAAGTTTTCTGCTACAGTGTGATCTTTCCAGCACCTAGCCACCAGTAACAATACTCTGTATGAAGCCTTCTTAGCATTGCCATCTTCTCTACCAGCAGCAATGAAATTCATCAGACTCATTGCAGTTAAGCTCTTTGCATTTAGTTTGAAAAAACTGCAGAGGCTTTCCAATGCACTCCCTTGTGTTTAGCTTCAAAATGACACTTTGATTTGGAGAATTTCATTACCTCATTGGAAAGAGTTTCGTAACACAAAACACAGTGTGGGATGGGATTTTCTTAATCTTCTATCCAGGAAAATCCCAATTTAAAAAAAAAAAATCACTGTTGTACTCTCCCTTTACTTTTTTGCTTTTCTTTCCAACGGTTGCTTTATCATCTTTTTCATTACTGTTCATTGCAACACTCTCGTTGAGATATTTTCACAGTCTTCATTTTTGCAAACAGAATAATCATTTACATTTAGCACATTTTTGTCTTGACTGCTTATATTTATTGGATCCTGTGTTTTGAACATGTCTATATTGACTGTTCCTTGTGCCCCCACTATTTTGAATTTTTTTTTCACTATTCTCGCCTGCACAACTTTCACCAGCTTTGTGCTTCAGAGTACCAGTTTTAATGCAGCGTCCCATAATATTATCCCTAAGAAAATTTTATTTAAAATTAATAGTAATAGTTAAATAAGTACAACTTAAGAAACCAAATATTAATAAACAGACTTAGTGAGTACTGACACATGTAAAATCTCAATCCTGACACTATTTTAATGAATAATTTTCTCCTGCAACTCCCTCGTTAGTTTGTATTGTGTACGCACAAGTACTAAAATGACACATTATTTTGCCCAGCAGTTACTTCAGCAGTCTGACCATCTATGCACAAGCACTTCCTCGATACACAAATTATTACTATGTCCAGGTATACACAAGCACCAAAATGAAACATTTCCCAAATAGAGAACCCTTCAGGTACAGTATTTAGAAGGCCCAAAATGAAACATTTGCCCAAGCGACCCCTTCAATAACGTGTACAAGCACCAAAACGAAACATTCACCCAAGAAACCCCTTCAGTAAAATGTTGAGGTATGCGCAAGCACCAAAATGAAACGTTTGCCCAAGTGACACACACCTAACAAGCATGCAGTCTCGGTGACGTTCAAAGATGCACTAGCTTCAAATAACAGACTTCCTGCGCGCAGCACAGCACAGACAGAGTTGGTATTTTTAGGGTTTCTCTTTTGGTTTCTGGCATACTGCTGAATCTGTGCTGATTGGTTATCTCAGCTTGTAGCTGCAAGCTGAGATTAACCAATCAGCTTCAAGAAAGGAGGGACTCACGGGAACAACACATCTGGACACCAGACAACCCCTTTATTTCATGTAAAAAAAAAGACAGTGAAGAGGACAGATATATTTATTATTAACTTTTAAGACCCACCAATGGGCTGCGGACCACACTAAGAAAGGCTGCCATAAATAACCAACAGGACAGCATTTAGGAGCAATGTTCAAAAGTTAAAATTCAGCTACTAGTTCTGCTTTGGTAGCAATGATAACTGGATATGTAAACTGTTCCTTTTCTGACCTTTATCAGCTATGATCCAGTTAGCAAGGGTAAATGCAGTATACGTGGACAGTTTAAACTGTCCACTTATGTCACACTGCTTTAACTCTGCCAATCAACCAGCACTTTTTTCGAGGGAGGTAGGTAGGATGAAAATAACAGAGAGAAAGGATACAAACTCCACAGAGACAGTGAACCTTAAAAAGCCATGGGGCTCAACATACTTAATTACTTGCTTGCTTGTCTGTCAACCAAATAAGTGAACTTGTACTTCTCAGACCCCTATCAGCAACAATGGCAAGATAAGTATAATGTGTATAAACTATATGGATAATTTAGTGCAGGCAATTTAAGTACAATTTTTGGGGGGAGATGAGAGGAAACCAGACTACCTGGAGAAAACTTGTGCAGACATGGAAACAAAATACCCAAATTCAACACTGGCAGTGGTCAAAGGCCTGAGCACTGGAGCTGTGAGGCACAGCTTTGACCACCAAGCCACCATGCTGCCTTGAAGTGGACTTATTAATTTATTTTAGGAAATGCTGGCTGTGCCACAGCTAGAAGTTCCTAAAGAAAGGAACATCTCTTTCTGAAAGAAAATGGATGTTGCATACCAAATAAAAAAAGGTAATAACGTGGAGGGTAAGAGCTATAACATTCCAATACAATAATGATGGTGAGCACAATGTAATCACAACTAACTAGTCAACCAACTAATTCTTGGTAGTATCCTGGATTCACTTTATTATAAGATGGGGCACAAGAGTAAACAAAAAAAAAGTGGGAGAGGCAAACCAGATAGAATGCTGTGAAATCATATTTGTCTGAGGCGGTTGCAAGATCATCATCAGAAATGAGTAGCAGACAGAGAACAAATAGCCTTTGTGAGGAATGTCAAAAATGGTACCCAAAAGTTAGTACGAAAACTGAGCAGGTATTGTGCAACAGAGATGCACTTGAAGTAACATTATCTATAACCAGTGACATACCACTTCAAAAATCACCATCTAGTACTGGGTGTGTCTGGATACAAGTTGGTCTTTGAATGACTAGTCTAACAAAGCCTAAACATTAAAACCGAATATCCAAAAAGACATTAGGACATCCGAGAACATAAGGCAGTTTAAAAGAAGACTTGATAAGATAACAAAACAAGAAGTTATGTACTCACCATAACATTCGATGTATGTAGTCCATTTCTCCTTACATTCTTACCCCTGGGTTAGGAGCCGAAACTCAGCTCCGACTCGGCCATACTCTAGTTCAAAGTCTTCAATTGGCTTGTGGCTAAGAGGTATCCCGTCATGCAACAGGCCCATTCCCCAGATCTTGTTTGCTGCAAGTGCACACACACACTGAAAAGAACAACCCCAACAGAAAGGACTACTGATACCTAGAGACTATACCTCCAGGTCCTCAAGAAGGGGGGGTTAATAAGAATGCAAGGCGAGATGGACTAGATACATCGAACGTTATGGTGAGTACATAACTTCTTGATGTTATGTAGTCCAATCTTGCCTTCATTCTTACCCCTGGGGCAGTGTCCCTAGTACCTTGACCTTGGGTGGCTCAGTGAAAAATACTCTTGAGCACTGTGGAACCAAAGGAAGATCTGCCTCTAGAGACCAGATCCAATTTGTAGTGACTAATAAAAGTATGAGGTGAAGCCCATGTTGCTACAGCACAAATATCATCCATAGGCATCCTAGCCTGAAATGCAGTAGAGGTAGCCACAGATTGTGTAGAATGAGCCTTCACTTTAAAGGGTAATTCTTTGCCATTGGAACCATAAATAAATGAGATGCAATTGGAAATCCAGTGAGACAAGTTTACTTTAGAAACAGGAACCCCAAGTCTAGTGTCTGAAAATGAGACAAACAGTTGATCTGACTTCCTGAAATCTTTTGTCCTATGTAAACAGAAACACAATTGTCTTTGAATGCTAGCTGACGAAACAAATTCTGCCTTGTTAGAAAATTCAGGAAAAAACACAGGCAACTCAATGGATTGGTTGATACTGACAACAGAAGCAACCTTTGGAATAAAGGAAGGATTGGTTCTTAAGGAGACCCTGTCTTTGTGAAACACCAAATAAGATGGCTTAATCGATAAAGCTTGGAGCTCAGAGACCTGCCTAGCTGAAGTTATGCCTACCAAAAATACTGTCTTCCACGACAAGAATTTTAGGTCACAAGTAGCTGCAGGCTCAAAGGGAGCCGGGGTGAGCTTCTGTAATACAAAATTGAGGTCCCATGGCATTACTGGATCAAAGACTGGAGGTCGGAGTAACACTGTCCCTTTCAGAAAGGCCCTACAAAGCCTAAGAGCCATAAGGTTGGGCTCATTAGCAACGTGAAAGGTAGAAATCGCTGCCAATTGCACTTTAATGGTTGCTGCAGCTGATCCCTGACTGAACAGCTGAGAAAGAAATTCTAATATTGCCGAAATAGGAGCTGTATAAGGATCTATATGTCTTTCACGGGCCCAAATGGAGAATCTCTTCCACTTACTGGAATAAATCTTCCTGGTAGAAGGCTTGTGGGAAGAAGACAGAATGCAGACCATTTCCGGGGAAAAATCATGAAGCCTGACTAGGGACGAACTGCAGCAGCCAAGCTGTCAACTTGAGGGTCTGGATGGAGGGATGGAACTGTCCTGACATACGAGTCAGTATATCTGGATCTGGGTCCAGAATCCAGGGATCGTCCATTAGATAGGGTTGAAGGAAGGGAAACCAAATCTGATGAGGCCAGTGTGGGGCAATCAGGATCATTTTGCTTCCCAAAGACTGCGTTTTCTGAATGACCTTTGATATCAGAGGACAACAGTGGAAAGGCATAGAGAAGACCAGAGGGCCAATCATGAACCAGAGGGTCCCTGGGTGTTTCCCCCTCTGGGGGTATAAGGGTGAAGTAGCTGCTGCATTTGGCATTGAGAGGGCTGGCAAATAGATTGCAGCAAGGGTGACCCCATCTGAGTAATATCTTCTCCGCAAAATATTTGTTCCGGGACCACTCATGAGGCATTAGGATAGCTCTGCTCAGCCTGTCGGCAATCACGTTGGACTTCCCCAGTATATGCGTTGCAACTAGAAAGCGTTGGGAAGACTCCGCCCACTGACAAACTTGAAGTGCTTCTCTGCAAAGGGGGCTATGATTTGGTTCCTCCTTGCTTGTTCAGATACCATACCACTGACGTGTTGTCTGAGTGGATTGCAATTGTCCCTAGAGAAAGCTCTGAAGTGCTTGCAATGCTAATAGCACTGCTCTCATCTCCAAGACATTGATATGCAAATGGGTCTCATGATCCTGCCACGTGCCTTGGACTGTCCTGCCGAGATAATGCTCTCCCCACCTGATCTGGGAGGCATCCGTGGTCACCGTGGCAACTGGAGAAGATGGGACAAAAGGCTTGCCCATGTTGAGATTGCTGGCCTGAAGCCACCAGCGTAGATCCTGCCAGCACGTGTCCATAATCAGAATAGAATGGGAGACTGGAAGATGTTATAGTGACCACTGGATGAAAATCATCCACTGAATAACCCTCATGTGTAGCCTGGCAAGGGGAACTAGCATGATCGTGGCAGCCATGGTCCCTAATAACTTGAGGACCACTATTGCCTTGACCTTCCTCAATGGTAGTAAGGCATAGTCCTGCTGTTGTAGAGCCTGAATTCTCTCTTCTGGTAAGAAGGCCCTCATGAGCACCGTATCTAGTTCGGTGCCAATAAAAGTGACACGCTTCGAGGGCAACAAGGCAGATTTTTCCCAATTTAGAGCAATTCCTAACCTTTGGCACAGTGTAATGGTGGCGTTCCTGGTCTGTAACAGTAGATGCCGGGTGGTGGCAGAAAGGAGCCAGTCGTCCAGGTACGGAAACACTTGGAATCCCTGACACCTCAAGTGAGCCGTTACCACTGCCATGCATTTGGTGAACACCCTGGGGCTGTGGTGAGACCAAAAGGCAGGGCGCAAAACTGAAAATGACTGGCTCCCAGCCAGAAGTGTAGATGACTTCTCGATGCCCTATCCATCTTGATATGGCAGTAAGCATCTTTGAGGTCGATGGAGCACATCCACACATCTTTCCCTAACAGAGGGAGTATTGACTGTAAGGTGACCATGCGGAACTTGGACTTTTGTACATATAGGTTCAATCAGCTGAGATCCAAGATGGGTCTCAGGACCCCTGTTCTTTTCAGCACCAAAAAGAATCTGGAGTAAGTCCCTAATCCTATTTGGTCTGTAGGGACATGCTGGATGGCTCTCTTTGAAAGCAACTTTTTTATTTCTAAAGTTGCAGAATCCCTGTGACTGGGTGGAATGTCTGGAATTCTCTTGGTTGGCAGGGGAGGAGAAAAGAATATGATAACCTCTGGAAATTATCTTTAATACCCACTTGTCTGGGTGAAGTCTTGCCAGGCTTCTGGGAATAAAGAAATGCAACCCCCGACAGGCTCCAGAGACGCACAGTCAGACCTCCTTTCAGGAGTGCTGGTAGGGAGAACCGTGAAAGGAATCACGGTCCCTCTGGTTACGCGGGCCTCCTCTGCCTCTACCTGAATTTCCACCCCTTCCTCTGCCTCTGGAGGGGGGATCACTTTTTGCTCCCTGAAAAAACCTCTGCGACTTCATGAATCACATTTTCCCACCCTTCTGGCCCTTGGGTAAGGTCTACAAGGCATGGAAAAACGGACTCCCACTGCAGACAGGGTTTTTCCTTCCTGCTCGCACCTAGTGAGAGTGTCCTTCACCTTGGTTTCGAATAACGATTAACTGTCAAATGGGGCATTTGTGAACGTTGACTTGGAAGGCCTCCGCGAAATTACACAGGTGCATCCAGGAGTGTCTCCTAAGAGCGACTCCAGAACCCGCTGCCCTGCTCGCTCCATCGGCTGCGTATGAGATCAGCCTCATGGAGGAGTTGGGTAAGGGAATTTAGGGTAGACATCCGTGCAATGACCTTCTGTGCCCTGTAGAGAATCTCCTAGCTCTTTTAGGAGATCTCTCTGGAGCCTTGAAAAATGCATAAAGTAGTTTGGCGACCGCAGAGTAAAGGCCGCTGAGGTAAACACACGCTTCCCATACCTGCCATGGCCCGGGACTCCTTGTTAAGCATATGGACCTTAGACAACGTTTCAGCAAGTTCCTTCTTGGTGGCTGCTGCCACCACCATGGCATCTACTGGAACGCCTTTTGTCAGATATTGTCTGTGGGAGCAGACAAAATCTTATTGGGTCTCCTAGGAACCAGTTCCACAATGTCAGGAGTTTACCCACACCTTTCGACAGATGAGATCTAGTAGCTCATCGAAAGGGGGAGACACCCAAGAGGCGGAAGGTTGAGACCAGACAGCCTTCAGGAACACCGCCTCCTCATCAGAAAGGGATTTGGAGTGCCAGCCGCCTCTCTGCTTCAAGATCTCAAGGATATCTGAAAAAGAGATCTTCAGAAGACAACATGGGGGACCCCTCTGATTCCTCGAGATCGGTGTCCGACGTGAGAGAGGGACTCATCCGGGGAGTCGACGTGTCGACGTGTTTCCTCTTACACAATCTCTTTCTGACGGGCTCCTCGGGCAAAAACTCTGGGGAGACGTCAGAAAGTTGGGGACCACTCATGGAGGTATCCTGAGACCTTGGGTCTCCGCTGTCCATGGATAGAGGGTGATCTGAAACTGACCCCGGTACCGGAGGGGGCAGAGTGTCAGTGATGTAGGATGTAGCTGACGACCTGGCCAGCACGCTCCTCATAACCTCGAAGGCTGATCCCCCCCGGCTTCGAAGGCCGACTAACAGATTAGCATGATCTGAGCCCTCCCCCTCTGGTCCGACCGGGGAACTGTGGATCCTCGGCCCCGTGGACGAAACCAACGGGGTCAGAGTGGAAATCGTAACTGAGAGGCCAGGCAAAGCTACTTGAATAAACCTAACAGCACCCAACGGAACCGACAACTCTGGCTCCGAGGGCCGCGAAAGGCTCGGAGGAGGAACAACAAACGAAGGGGCCATGGTCTCTGGAGCCGAATGGGTTGGAGCCGAAATCAATTTGGCCAGCACCGATGACTGAAGCAGTTTCTTCACCACTCTATCAACGTCATCGGAAAGGGAACTCGAGGACCCAGAGGATATAGTTGGAGATCTGGATCTCCTTACAGAGGGAGACTGACGTGAAGGAGAACCTGGTCGAACAGCTGAAGACCGGCTCCAAACCAAAATATCCGTGACCAGCTCTGAAAGGCTGGGAGCCGATACAGACTTAGTCAATACACTACCTTCTGCCGGCATCAAAGCCAATGGAGCCGAAGAAGGAGAAGCTGTTCTAGCAACTTTTTCTGGCGGCTCCGAAGAAACAGACGGAGCCGGAGGTCGCTTCTTAGCAGTCTTTTTGTCCTTTTTAGCTGGAGAGGATATGGCACTGGAAGACTTCGCCAAGTCTTCCTCGAAGGAGTGTTTAAGCTGTCCTTTAAGAATGAGCTTGTTCTTCCTCTCCTGTAGCACGCCGGACTGAAGGAATGACAAAACAAGGAGGACTCTTGGAGGTGAACAGCCCCCAAGCAGTACACGCACACGGAGTGCCCATCAGTCAAAGACATTTTATTGTTGCATTCAATACACTTTTTAAAGCCCGAAGGCCTGTGTTCCTTAGAATCCTTAGACATGCTGTACAAGGAGTACACACACAGGGACAAGCTGCAAAACACACGTATACACAAAAGACCTAACTAAACCCCACGCAGGAAACTAGAGCCTCTAACTAAAAATGGCATAGTAACCGACGGGAACAAAAAAAGTACAGTTTTGTACCTACCATAAATGTAGATGTTCGAGGATTCCCTTGCTGCAGTCCTGACAATTGGGTATAGTCCGCGTCCCAGTCGGCCCGAATACCAGAGTATAAGGCTGACGTCGGTCATGGCGCCTTAGACTGGCGTCAGTACGTCAGGGTACTAATGCGCATGACCGACGTCATTTCCTCAGTCTTTTCTTGCCCCAGATGTCAGAAGACCCAAAAAGACAAGTCCCAAAAACAACCTGCACCAAAAAACATGTACAATATATACAGTAATACATATAAAAAATATAAGCATGTAAAACTCACCTACACAACCACCCTGAAACACAGAGGGGAAGGAGGGAGGGTAAATTGGACTGCAGCAAGGGAATCCTCGAACATCTACATTTATGGTAGGTACAAAACTGTACTATGTTCTTCGTCTTCCCTTGCTGCAGTCCTGACAATTGGGTAGAATCCCAAAGCAGAGGTAAGGGAGGCTGGCAAATTATAAAGTAGCAGGAGCTGACAACATGCCTTGTAAAACAGCTGTGGCAAAACCAGCTCTAGTCTTAGAGTATATAGGCAGGTGATAATGCCTAGAGAAAGTATGCACTGAACTCCAAGTAGCTGCTTCCAGAATATCCTTAGTTGCCACCCCCCTTAGAAATGCTGTTGAAGTGGCAGTAGCCCTAGTGGAATGAGGCCTAATCCCAGCTGGAACCTCTTTGCCATGATGGGAATAACAAAATGCAATGCAAAACCAATCCACCTAGAAATAGTTTGTTTTGACACAGGCTTGCCCTGTGAACTCAAAGCAAAAGAAACAAGTAACTGCTGAGACTGCCTAAAATCTTTAGTCCTGCTCAGATAATAACGCAATTGCCTGTGTACATCTAAAGTGTGCAAAATCTTTTCCCCTTTATTTTGAGGATCTGCAAAAACGTAGGCAAATGAATAGTTTGGTTTAAAGCCACACTAGAAACCACCTTAGGCATAAAGGAAGGATTAGTACGTAATGATACCCTGTCCTTATGGAAAATCAAAAGGGCTCTACTGCCATAAGGGCCTGCAACTCAGACACCCTTCTTGCAGAAGTAATAGCCAACAGAAAAGCAGTCTTCCATGACAAATATTTCAATTCAGCAGTAGCTGCAGGCTCAAAAGGTTGTAGAGTAAGTTTTTCCAACACAAAATTGAGATCCCAAGCAGGAGTAGGAGCTCTACGTGGGGTCTTATATTCTTTGCCCCTCTAAGAAACTGCTTGAACAAAGGATGCGAAAACAAAGGTGGGTCACAATCATAGTGAGCTGAAATTGCTGCAGCATGAATCTTTATGGAAGAGAAGGACAAACCTTTGTCCAATAATTCAGTAAGATATTGAAGAGCCACACTCAAATTAGGCTCTGAAATCTCCAAATTCTTTGCTGTACTCCAAAATAAAAATCTCTTCCATTTTTCATGTGACACTCTCCTAGTACTAGGCCTTCTAGCTTCCATAATCACATTTAAAACTTGTTGAGGAAGCTGAGACCTACCATGCTTCAACCCAGAATATGCCAAGCTGTGAGATGAAGAGATTGAAGCTTGACATTGAGCAGATGACCGTCCTTCTGAGATAACAGATGAGGAATCAGAGGTAAAGGCCATGGAGGCTTCTTTACAAGACTCCTTAGAAGTGGGTACCAGTGTTGCGAGGCCAATCTGGAGCTATCAAAATCATCCTTGGCCTGTCCTGTCTGACCTTTAGTAATACCTTTGGAAGAAGAGGTAGAGGTGGAAAGGCATAGACATGAAGGTTTTTCCAACTGAAAGACAGAGCATCCACTTTCCAAGCTGTGTGATGAAACCCCTTTGTGCAATACTTTGGCAGCTGGTGGTTTAGTGGAGAAGCGAACAGATCTATGTCTGGAGTTCCCCAGGACACTGTCAATTTCTGAAATACATGAAGATCCAGTTTCCACTCGTGGGGATCCATGATTTGTCTGCTTAATACATCTGCTAGGAGTTCTGTGCTCCTGGCAGAAACCTTGCCTGAAGAGTCAGTTGCAGGCTTAGCAGTCTCCCATAAAATCATTGCTTGCCTGCATAGAGGATAAGAATGTGTTCCCCTTGCTTGTTGATGTACCACATGACAGTTGTGTTGTCTGTTAGAATCAACACCTGCCCTGGAAGAAGTAACTCCTTGAACGCCATCAATGCAAACTGGACTGCTAACATCTCCTTCATGTTGATATGTAGATGCTGTAGTCTGGCAGGCAACTTGTCTTGTATCCACTTTCCATTTAGATGAGCTCCCCAAGCAGTGTCCGAGGCATCTGTCGTTAAAATCTGACTCGCCTCTGGCCGGGTCACAGAGAGTCCCTTGTTTAGGTGACATTCCTGAGCCCACCACAAAATTTCCTTTTGAAGGCAAGGTATTATTTGAATGACAGTGTCCATATCTTGGCAGTGCTGTGTCCCTACATTTTGAGATACCATTGCAGCTTCCTCATATGCAGTTTGGCATTGGGAAGCACCAGAATACAAGATGCCATGAACCCTAATGCTTGAAGGACTGTCCTTGCAGTCAGCACGGACTGATGAGATAGTTGATGGAAGTAAAGTGACAGACTCTTTTGTTTGTCCGGGGTTAAAAGGCCATCTGGGCTGCTGTATTCAGTCTCACACCCAGAAAGCACATGTCTTGAGAGGGTACTAGACTGGACTTTATTTCGTTCACAGAATACCCTAGGCATCTTAGCACTGCTATGACATATTCCAGATGCTGTAGAAGGTGTTCCTTTTCTTGAGCCAGAATCAGGCAGTCGTCCAAGTAAGGATAAATTTGAATGCCTTGAAGCCTGAAGTAAGCTATCACTGGAGCCAGAACCTTTGTGAATACTCTGGGCAGTAGATAAGCCAAAGGGCAATGCAGAGAACTGATAATGAAAATCTCCAGTTGAAACCGCAGATACTTTCTGCAACTTAGCCTTATGGGCACATGAAGGTAAGCTTCCTTGAGATCCAAAGTTACCATCCAGTGATCCTTGCCCAGCAGAGGTAACAGTTGCTGTAACGTCAACATCTTGAACTTGGGAATGTCCAGATAAGTGTTGAGGATAGATAAATCCAAAATTGGTCTCCACGTGTTCCCCTTCTTTGGTACTAGGAACAGCCGAGAATAAAATCCGAAGCCCCTTTCTGATACAGGGACTGGCTGAATAGCCCCTATCTGGAGTAACTGAGAAACTTGCTTGTGAGCCTCTTTTCTTTGTGGAGGAGGAACATCTGGCATGCCTGTGAAAGGGGCATTGTGTGGAAATAAAATCTGTACCCGTGATGAATGATATCCAGCACCCATCTGTCTTGAGTGATTAAATCCCAATTTTCTTTGAAAAGAGACAATCTTCCTCCCAAAGGAGCTGCCAGACGAGAGTCCACTGGCAGCTGAAAAGGCAGGTCATTGGTTCTGCTTACGAAAGGACTGACCCCTGCCCTCACCAGAAGTCTGAGCAGGTGAACTGTCTGATCTAGGCCTAAAGAACCTTCAGCCGTGCCCCTAGCACGTCTAGACCTACCCCTAGACTGGGAACCATAAGCAGGATATGTCCACCCCTTAGCAGGCCAATTTCTACTAAACTTGGAGGCTGCACCTGCAAAAATCTTTAACAGTCTGCATAGACTTAGCTTTGTCCTCCATTTTCTTTAAAACTGCTTCCACAGGCGGTCCAAACAACACATCAGACTGTAAAGGAGCATCCAAAATCCTGGTCTTAACATGCTCAGCTAAATTCTGATCCTTCAACCATGCATGTCTGCGAAGAACAGAACTAGTAGCAGCCACCCTCGAGGAGGCCTGAACAGCATCAAAACCACACTGCAAAGAATGCTTACCCACTTGTTCCGACACATGAACCAAATCCAGCAATTCTTTACACTCAATACCTTCCGCCAAAGCATCCACCTTAGATTTCAATTGTGAAAGGAGATAATTCTGATATTTCAGCATATGAAACTGACAATTCAACGCCCTCATGGCTAGAGTGGAAGAAGTATATACTTTCTTACCCCACCTGTCCAAAGCCCTTGCCTCTTTATCAGAGGGTACAGGATTTTTAACCACAGAAGCTTTAACACCTTTAGGCCCCTGAGAAACAGTTTCTGGGTCCGCCCTGGGACTCTTAAACAAATACTTATGAGCTTCGGGCACCCTATAATACCTATCAGGCTTAACAGGAGCAGGAGGCAAGGAATCAGGGTTCAGAGAAGCCTCTGCAAAGACATCCTCCACCACATTCAACACAGGAGGAATAGCTAAGGGCCTATGCTGGGGCAAAAACAAGAATTCCCTAAGCCTTTTTCTGGAATCAGAGTAATCTTGGCCTTCCCATTTAAAGTGCTCCCTCATGGAGTGAAGAGTCTCTGAAAATGAAAAATCCTCAGGAGGAGAAGCTGAAGGAGTGGAATCATCCACATCAGAATCAGAATAAGTAGGAAACTCTTGCAAGTCTTCCACAGAAGACTCTGAAGCCTGTGAACACTGTTCAAAACTATCAAACTCCTGTTCCACCCTAGGCCTCTTATCAGGTGGGGGCATAGAACCTCTAATCAGAGTAATCAAATCTTCTGCCATTTTAAGCATATGTTTCTTAGGCACAGAGCCCGAAATGCTAGGAGAAGCCCCTACAGAAGCTGAACTTGGCCTTCCTCTAAAAGAAGCTTTGGCAACAGAAGGAGAGGCCCTAACTACCTTGGGAAGAGAGGGAAGAACAGTTACCTGAGAAGCCCCTCAGCCTGGCCTACCTCCTGAGAGGGCACATCCTGTAACAGTAAAGTATCTGCCTGAGACTCCATAGAGACTCCTGGCAAAACCTCTGGCTCCCCTGAGCCTTCTAAAGGACCGACGTCCGGGACTGCGGGTTCCTCACCCCTAGACTTCACTGTTTTGTCCTTGCGCTTCTTAGATGAAGCAGGCGCCGGAGCATCCGGCGGCATAGTATAATTACAACGCTTCCCAAACACTAACCTAGCACAATCAAGCCTCCTCTTAATAGTGCGCTTGTTAAATCTAGCACAAGAGCGGCAACCAACAACGTCGTGCTCAGGCCCTAAACAAGGTATACACAATGTATGATAATCCCTATGCGGTATCTGCTTCCCACAAGAAATACAGTTATTCACTTTTTCTGACATCCGGTTAAATACTGAGGCAAGAACAAACCAAAATGTTCCCCAACGCGCTACTTAGCCAACTCTGTATCGGTCTGAAACTCCGGTTTCGGAAAATCTCAGAACGCCAACCTGCACTCGCAAAATTGCTTCTGCATCGGACCATGCGGCAAAAAAGACTGAGGAAATGACGTCGGTCATGCGCATTAGTACCCTGACGTACTGACGTCAGTCTAAGGCGCCATGACCGACGTCAGCCTTATACTCTGGTATTCGGGCCGACTGGGACGCGGACTATACCCAATTGTCAGGACTGCAGCAAGGGAAGACGAAGAACATCTACAGGGAGGACTAGGTCCTCTAATTTAAATGGGCCTAGCCTGGGGGAAACAAAGGCAGGATAACACCACTAACAGATGACAAAACACTAATAAGCTACAAGTGTGGAAGTACAACACAAAGACCACACGGAAACAATGGGGAGGACTAGGTCCTCTAACTGAAATGGGCCTAGCCCGTGGGAAGAAAGGGAGTGAATGGGATACCAAAAAACAGCCAACGAAAAAGGCCTCACAACCAGCAAGTGACAATCACACAGCAGCTATGAAAATAGCTTTTTATGATCAACAAATATCCAAAACTTTAGAAAAAAGTATACTTAGCCACAGTCAAAAGCGAGACCACGTCTGAGCATAACGAGCGGCAAACGAGATCTGGAGAATGGGCCTGTTGCATGATGGGATACCTCTTAGCCACGAGCCAATTCAAGACTTTGAGCTAGAGTATGACCGAGTTGGAGCAGAGGTTCGGCTCCGAACCCAGGGGTAAGAATGAAGGCGAGATTTGACTACATAACATCTAATATTAAGCAATATGAACATAACTTAAGGAAATATGAACTTACAAACTGAAAATGACAAAAAAATCAGTCACAATGCTAGAGGAGGCTACTTGCACATCTTCTGAATCAATACCAAAGTTGGTACATCTTGCAGAAAGACTATCTAGCACAGTGGTTCTCCACCTTTGTGAGGCTGGGGCCTGGTAATTTTTTTTTTTTTTTTTTTTTTTAAGACAAGGGCCCGGTCCCAACAAATTTACTCATAAATACCATTCCAAAGTAGGAGGATGTCAAATTGTTAGCAAAACACATCACATACACATGCCAAATAGTTAACATTTGTTTGTTTGTGTCTTTCGGCTTTTCCTGGTTAGGGGTCGCCACAGCAGAACTCCGGTCCGCTAATGATTGGTAGTTGATTTTTATGTGCCGAGTTACCATCCCTGATGCACAACCTTCAACAAAGGTACGCCCATTCACTCATGCCTCCACACAGAAGACGCTCTAGCTGAGAATCGAACCGGACAGCGTCTTACTGTGAGGCGACAACGCTACCGCAGCACCACCACCGCGGGGCCAATATGCAAACAATTTAATTTAATAAAGATAAATGTATGACTCTCTTAATTCTAAACACTAGTTCCAACATTAACATTTTGAATGTAAAAACGCAGCACTTTAGCTGTTACTAATGAAGACGCTGCTAACAAACAATTTTATTTGTAGATGAAACAATGAAATATAAAGTGCCTGTTGCCCTTAAGGAATAAAATTGCCTATGTTAAATTAAAAAAATGATAAGCTGGTAATATTGTAATAGGGAATGGATGGCAAACTGATAACAGGTTCATGGTTACTAGGTACCTCCTTCAAAAGGAGAACATACTTAGGAATGCAGCATCCACCATCCACCCCCTTTAAAGTACAACACAATACAGTAGCAGTAATCCATCTACATACTGTGGGAGTAGAACCCACAGCCTCCTGCATCAAAAGCAAGTCCTGTTGTGCTAACAATGCTTTTAAATATTTTAGCACAGTAGCGATATCATTTGCTAAACTGTTGCATGTTGCAAACAGACGGCATAAGCAGCACCAAACTCTTCCCCTTAAGCTCTTAGCTCATTGTAAAATGCACTTCACACTCCATTACATCTCTCAACTTTGCAGCACAAGAAATCTGGAAAAAGCCAAAATTTAATGGGGGGGGGAGACAAAGGCCCAAGACCAGGGATGCATTTTAAATATTGCTTGTATAATCTTAGAAAGTTGCTAGAATAAAATGTTTTGTGTTACCATGCATTTCCTGAAAGATAGGAAGACTGAAACTTAAATGACTGTCATTATTTAGTGAATTCAGTCCTCACTGATTTACCAGAAAACTGCATATTTTAAGAGGAAAAGACCAAAAGTATAAGCCAAAAATCACCTATAGACCCAACTGTTTAAATGGCGGTGGGGTAGAAAACTTGTGCTCTTGTTGCTTGTACTGTAATGGTACAGGATTTAAGCCCGAGTAACACTAACCACCATGCACCCCTAACTGGGGCATTTTACACACACACACACACACACACACACACACACACACACACACACACACACACACACACACACACACACACACACTTGCAGATTCAGCAATGAATTGAACAGAACACTAACCTGCCGATTCAGACAAATGGGCATACACACTCAGCAATGAAATCCACTTAAACAGGCAGAGGCAGCGCAGCAAAAAACAGGTTTCCATGACCGTTACATTTCACGCACGGGTGAAGTAAGAATGTCTGTATAACTCACAGACGGAACAGAACGCCCTCGGCAAAAGATGCCACCCGGGGCAGACCACCCCTTTCACCCCCCAGCTATGTCACTCGCACATCTATCTTCCGATTTCTCTCTCTGACACACACCCACTTTCTCATTCATACACGCATTCACTCACACATAGCTCTCACTCTCTTCTGATCTCTCTCTCATACACCCCACTTTGTCATTCACACATGCATTCACTCACACATCGCTCGTACTCTCTTCCGATCTCTCACACACAGTCTCTCGCTTTCTCACTCTCTGAAACATTAGACAACAGTTGCAGTAAGTTAACTGTATGTGTAATTGCACTATACTGTCATAGTAACAAGCGGAAGCACAATTACAAAGATTCTAATACGCTGCTCGGACAGGACACTAAAACATCCAGAAGACGTTCTTTTCCTTACATTCATTCTTACATAAAGCACAATTAAATAAGACTACATCAGACGTCTTAGTAAAAAGTATTTGCTCTGCACACATGAACAAAACACCGCAAACACCAAATACTCTAAGAAACACGTCTGCAAATAAAGATTTTACTTGCACTGCCCCTCAGCAGTTGAAACAAAATATCAAGGTGACACTTAAGTTTTAAGACAGGTCTTTAACAGTCTGTTCTTATCTTGGGGTTTGCACCAGTTTTTCAGAAGATCCAAAAGAAAACCAGTACTGAGGCTTTCCTGTCTTATTTCTGTCTAAAATAAATACATAAGAAATTATTTATGAATAGATATAAATATAAGCCACACTACCTGACACCAGCTGTACTATGGCATGTCAATTAGCATTCATACTTCTAAACCAAATATTTACATTTAAACCCCAATACTGCTTCCTGTTTCTACCTGGTCTCGTCTTAGGTCACTGTAGCTTGATACGTAGTCTCAAACAACAAAACAGTAGATAATTATTAATATCTCTGCTAAAGAAAATACCACAGCTCTCAGACATGCAGCAACCCTCGATTCTAGCTAGAAGTCACTTTCACTTATCAGCTGTCGGCTCAACCAAAACAAACCCGTCGAGCTACCCCTCGTAGTAGAACAATAACCTGCACTCTAATTGGCTGGCCACAGCTGGTACAACCCTTGTTTCTACATAACAAGTAAGGAAGCCATACATTCAATAATACTAAATGAGTCTTTTGTCTCTGTTATTTCTGTGCTTTGTTTTTTATGCCAGTGTTTCTCAACCACTCACGGCCCAGTATACTTGATGTCAGGGCCTGGTACCGGGCTGCAGCCCTGCGGTTATGAAATACTAGTCTAGCAAACTTGGGAGAATCATTAGCCAGTGGTTTTTTACCAAGCACACAAACTCTACTGTCCCTGAAGCCTATGTATATAACACAGCAGTGAGCACACAGAATGATTCGCTTTTCTAAGCGCACCTGTGGACAAATGTCAGAGACACTTTTCTTAGAAGGGGGTGGGGGTTAAGAATGAGTCCAGAAACATCAAAATAAGTTTGCACCAATTAACATTTAAAGTGACATACAAAACTTTTACCTGAATGGAAACCAAAGTGTGTTAGAACACGCTACTATGAACCACCAACAGTGACAAAGCCTAAAGGACACCTTACTGAACTGAAGATGGCCAAGTTATTTAACAAGACAATAACTAGGATACATTTGGAAAGCTGTCTGCAGGAGTAATGAAAGTGGGTTTACCTCAGCAGATCAAAGGTAAGATTCTAGCAACTGTGCAATGTCCAAATATAAAAGCAAGTTGTATGACAGGAGACAACGGATGCAGTCTGGAAGTATGAGATGATAACAGATGACTTCAGTCAGTCTCTAAGCAGCACAGCATATCTAATAAAAACATCAGCAAAGCTAGACAACGTAAAATGCTGAAACTGCTGGACTGATGCAGTGGGTTGAACAAGTTGCTACTCTTGCATGCCTTTTAATAGTGTACAAGTTAACAAACACACGAGAGTGGTGATGGTGTATTTTACTTCCCAAATTAAACAGTTTTAGTCGGACTGCAGGAATTTCTACTCTCAGCACTGACACAGAAAACCTGATCCTGTGCAAGGGAGTATCATTGGGAAGTGTCCTACTGCAGCAATTATGTCTGTCAAGAGTTCAGGTCTATTAATAGTTCAGGAGATACAAGTACATTGTTTAAATACACTAGTGGGACAAAAATAATGACACTAAGCACATAATACTAAAACTGAGCAACTAGAAGTGAAAGTATAATGGATGCATCAAGCAGTCCTAAAGTTGCTCCAAGAGAAATTAACTTTATGAAAAAGTGGAAGACACTGAAAAGAGCAAGGTGGGTAGATTCCCAACATTTATGGTATGACTGACACTGCTGAATACGCTATAATGACTCCTTTTTAAGCACTTATTTTCTGAAGTATTCAGACTGCAAGCCACAAGAATCTATGACAAACAATCCCAAGCACTCCAACTCTGCTGGTTAGAAGGAAAATAACAAATCAGAAGAGGAATGGCCACATCAACATCTTTAGTATAATTCGGCAAGGCTACTGTTGCAAATGTGTGCATAAAGTGATTATAATATAGAGTTATAATATAGAATTTTTTGAATTCTGGAATCCAGAGGTACTGTTCTGTACTCCTACCGGGTCGTATCTCCCTAGCGAAAGGGAGCCCCCCACCACTACCACACACCGCGTGGCACCCGGACCCCTAACGCTGCCCCAAGGACTCCAAACTGGTGCGAATGCACTAACCTGATCATCTCATCTGGAAACCAAGACTCCTTTACAAAAAGATATTTCAGGGGAGCCCCCCACCACTACCACACACCGCGTGGCACCCGGACCCCTAACGCTGCCCCAAGGACTCCAAACTGGTGCGAATGCACTAACCTGATCATCTCATCTGGAAACCACGACTACTTTACAAAAAGACATTTCAGGGTAAAACACTATTTCCTGTAGCCTAACTTTATCCAGGAAAGTGTACCACTAGCAGGAACCAGTCAGTACCTCCACCCAATTCAGCAGCATATGCTGCATAAACAAATAAAAGTGTATTCCATTAATAGCAAAGTAGCAGCCTGGAAAGAAATCTAAAATTACCTACTACCAGCTGCCTTTAAGACCCTGAGAACTCCTGGCTGGTATATTCCCCGCTCCGCTTCGCTCGCTCCGCTCCCCACCCTGCCCCCATATCCCACACACCCCCACTACCTCTACATTTATTCAGTCAAATAGCCCCTCCCACTACCCTCCACCTATTACAATCTGCCCCCAATCTGCTACTACTCCTCCCATACTTTCAGCCTTACTCTTTCACCAAGTAAAGTCTTCTAGCCCTCCCACCTTGACTTACTCTTCATTTGGTCATCATGGGCAAACTCACATTTAGCTTAACCCCTCTCATAGCAATTTTCCTACTTATTCCCTACTACTCAACTAGATATGAAAATCAAACTCTAATGGAAATCCCCTTCCCAAAGGGACACACGTCCAACCATCCAATCCCATCCTCCCCAGTTATCTTTACTTCCCCATACCTTGACAACAGGATAAGCTCCAAAATGGTGCATCTTACCCTCTACCACTCTAAGATATCAACCAACAGAGCCTATCACAAACTGATCTGTAAACTTCAAAGATTCTTACACCACCTAAAAAAATGTATTACCACCTACGGGGATATTCACCCTAACCCAGGTCCTACCAAGATCCTGGACTCAAACATCCCCAAACTTACCCATACTTCTACAGGCTCCCTGCTTATATTCCATCTCAACTTAAGAAGCTTGAATAACAAAGAGCACAATCTTCATGCTATCTTAGCTACCCACTCCCCTGATATTATGTGCCTATCGGAAACTTGGTTAAAACCCTCCACCAAGGACGAAGAGATAATCCCACCTGGGTATAATATCCACAGGTTAGACAGGGGCAACAAAAGGGGGGGGGGCATAGCTGTTATGTACAGGAATACGATGAATGTCACCAGGTTATCAATACAACCTCCCAAAGCCTCTAATATTGAACTAATGGCTCTAAAGCTCTGCCTAAACACCCAAAAATCAATAAATCTTATTGTTATGTACATTCCACCAGGGAAGAACACAGAAAAATTAGAACAAACTCTTAGCTGGTTAACAACTAATTACCCTCAAGAAACCATAGTACTTTGGGATTTCAATATTGACTGGTCTCACTGCACGGCAAAAATTAACCCCCTTCCAATCAACCTATACGGCTTCTCCCAAAATATCGCATCACCAACTAGAATAGGAAATGCTCAACAAAAAGAAAGCACCATTGACTGGATACTAACTAATAAGGATCCACTAAACTATACGTCTGGAACCCTTCCCAACGACCTTAGCGACCACCTAATCACCTATATTATCAAACACAGAAGCTCAACAACTAACCCCCCTCTATACAGATCTGTAAGAAATAAGAAGAAATTTAACGAACAACATTTTCTTGCTGAACTTAAATCCTGTCACTGGTCCATCCTCAAAACCCTACCCCTACAGGAGAGTGTTACATACTTTAACAATACTTTCCTCAATATACTAGACCGTCACGCCCCCATTCGGAAAATTAGAACTAAAGAACGTATAGCACCTTGGCTAACCAGGGAGACTAAAACTAAAATCAGACTCCGTGACCAGGCCTGGAACCAATGGAGAGCCACCAAAACTCCCCTGGACCGCATCAAATTCCAACAACTCAGAAACTCGACTAAAACAGCCATTGTTCAAGACAAAAAACAGTATTACTCCCACCTCCAGGTCAAACACCAGAATAACCCAAAAAAGTTCTGGGCTGGATTTAATAACCTCCTCCATCCTGGGAAATCTACCACCCCCACCCCTGAGAAACTCATAGGGAAAAATCCTGTCGAAATTGCCAACGCCTTTAACTCCTTTTTTACGGATACCATACAGTCACTAGCCACGCAGATTACTAACACTTCCTCATCACCCAATTACGCTTGTGACTCAACTCCACCTTGCTTTAAATTAGAACCTGTACCTACCCAGTACATCTGCTCCCTCTTAAAAAAACTTAGACCAACCACCTTAGCGGCAGATCACCTCCCAGCGGAATACCTTCAGATAGCGTCAGACGCTATCTCCTATCCCTTATCTATCTTGATCAATAGATCTATAAAAGAAGCCACAATCCCATCTATTTGGAAAATCTCATACATCATCCCCCTCCACAAAGGAGGTACCTCCACGGAAACATCCAACTATAGACCGATAGCAATCCTGTCTCCTCTAGCTAAAATCATGGAGAGGTGTGTTCACAGACAACTTATGAACTACCTTACCCTTAATAGTCTCCTGTCTAATTCCCAACACGGGTTTCGCCCCTATCACAGTACCACCACTGCTCTCCTCTCCTTTACTGACTCAATCAATAATAACCGTAATAATAAACTCATATCCTCTGCTCTCTTTCTGGACCTATCGAAAGCTTTGACATGGTCAACCACCAGCTACTGCTCCAAACCCTGGAAGGCTTACATCTAGATAACCCAGCCCTAAATTGGTTCAAAGCCTACCTCACTGGTAGGCAACAGGCTGTACAATGGCAAAACAGGCTATCTGGCCTACTCCCCAACACCATTGGCGTCCCCCAGGGCTCCATACTAGGTCCCCTCCTCTTCTCAGTCTTCATCAACAATCTTCACCTAGTTATACCCGAAGCCACCTGCATTCAATATGCAGATGACTCTACCCTGATATGCTCTGACATCTCCCTCTCACAACTCCAAATAAAGACCCAGAACTGTTTCACGAAAATCGAAAACTGGTTTACTGAACTGAAACTACTACTTAATCCCACAAAAACCAAGTTGCTGCTATTTTTCCCCTCAGCAGCCACTCCCCTAGGTAATGAACCTCTATCTCCTAACAATCTCTCATTCCATGTAAAATCCACCAACGGGACCATCATAGAGCCTGTTCCCAACACTAAACTATTAGGAGTAACTATTGACCACAGGCTGAAATTTGACACTCACATTAGCAATACCATCAGGACAGTTAACAAAAAACTCGGGTCAATGTATCGTATTAGGAATTTTCTGACCCCTCATACCAAACTAACCATTGCTCGAACTCATCTCCTCTCTACCCTCATGTATGCCTCCCCTATCCTATCTTTCCTCAATAAGCGCGAACTCAACATGCTCTCCGTCGCCTATAATCACATAGCAAGATTTATAACTGGAACTCCCTACCGCACCCATCATTGCGCTAACCTAAAGAAACTTGGCTGGCTTGAACTTCCCAATCTTCTCAAATTCACCCAACTCACGGAAGTATTTAAAATAATTAACCAACCTGACACAGTCCCTGCTCTGAGCAAAGTATTTCCACCCTACTCAAACCTTAATAGCCTCCGTTCAGCACATAGTGTTCAAATAAAAACCATCATATCTAAGAACTGTGACGGTGATGCCATCTATGCCAACTCCATAGGGAAAACCTGGAATTCACTTTCAAACAATTTAAGAAGTATAACCTCGCTTAACTTATTTAAAATTAACCTCAGCCAATTCCTGAAATCACACTGGTTATGTCCTTGCCCTAAACCAGACTAAACCTAGCCAACAACCACTTCACTAGACTCATTACTCCCTGGTAGACTAGTATCCCCTCCTCTAGCTTCCCCTCCCCAACCTACCTCCTCCGCGTAGGAATCGTGAATTACTCACACGTGGTGTTTGATGTACCCATTTATACCTATGTTAAAAGTATAATAATTTTTCTCTATATGTTCAATTTTTTTTTTTCTGTTTTTTTCTCTGTCTGTCTGTTTTTATTCTCTTAGCATATTATGTTGGAGCTTTTCTCCCCGGGCCTCTACTGAAAATGGATATGTATCCAGCTAGACCAGCCCGGTCAACAAATGTAAAATAAAAAAATAAATAAATAAATAAAATAAAATATTTACCATGGTAATTCCAGCCAAAAATAAGTGCATTTCTGAAAGATCCCAGTGAATTAGGAGACTATGCAGTAGGCGATATGAGATCTGCAAAGGCTTGTCAGATGTTCAAGACACTGCAAAATCCAGACAGCACCAAAAACAGAGCAGTGGAATACTAACCCCAGCATCACCAAGTGCAAAAATGCAAAAAAAAGCATGCCTTCCTGCAGAATGAGAGCTTCTTGGAAGATTCTGGAAATCCCCTGACACACAAGGATAAACGAATATCAAGGACCTTTACATACATTTGCTTCCAGAGATATGGCCCTACCGCACACACACCTGTAGGTTCATAGGTACTAGGCTATCTGCCCGAGGGCATTTATAAGCCTAGCCAGAGTGTGTCAGCTTTCGCCGCCCCATTGATTAACTGAGCCTCTGTCAAGAAGAGCAAAGGAAGTGATCCCAGGGGTGCATTTTCTGTTACCCATCCACTCGTCAAGGTTTCTAGAGTGTCAGTGAGGGGCTCTGCCTAATGTAGTTAGGAATTTTGTTCGAAAGCATGGGGAGTCTCTGTGACAGAAATCTATCCCTCCAGCATGTTCTATTTATTGTTGTGGCGAGGTTTTGCTCACTAGAGCGAGTGGCTCGCAGTGACTTGGATTTCTTTAGGTGGAGCATGTCCTTGGATTTCTTTAGGTGGAGCATGTCCATCAATGAGTTGGACTTGGCTTTGTAAGTCAGGCAGAGATCACCTCTGAGTAAGCGATATGCCACTGAGTACAGCCAGAGTTTTTCCAGTCGGGCTGCATAGAAAATGTGTTTGAGACCAGTAATCCTCTTGGTGAGGTACTTTTGTGGTCTTTACAGCTGTTGGAAGTGTCTTGTGAGGTACATCCCAAATGAGGCTTTGCACTCTATGACGGGTCTGATAAGTGACGAGTAGAGGGGCACTATAACTTCTTTATTTCTAGATGCGAACCCTTTAGTAATTAGATGGGCCACATAGAAGGATTTCTTAACTACTTTGGCAATATGATTGTCAAAGGAGAGATTACTATTTAACTGGGTCCCCAGATCTCTTATTACCTCTTCTGTATTAAGGGGGCTGCCACCTATGTGGTAATTCATGGGTGTTTTTTTTTTCCCCAAATGGGATGACTATGCATTTTTTGGCATTTAGCTTGAGACCATGACTTTGACACCAGGTGTCTGTCTCAGTAAGGCCCTTTTGGAGAATGTCCGTGTCAGCCCGAGAGTCAATTATGGCTCCCAGTTTGCAGTCATCGGCGAACTTGGTTAGCCATAGTCCTCCTGTGTTTGCCTGCACTTCTGAGAAGTATATGCCGAACAATAGGGGTCCCAGGACCGAGCCTTGCGGGACATCACTTGTGACTGGTTTAGAGTCGGACGTGGAGCCCGCTATTCTTACCGTGCGAGTTCTGTCTGTAAGCCAGTTGGCAACCCATCTCATGATATAGGGGTTTATGTTCAGGCTAGTGAGTTTTTCTATAATTCCCGAGTGGGGAATGGTGTCAAAAGCCTTGCTGAGGTCAAGGTAGACTGTGTGAACAACCTTTCCCTCATCTATGGCCTTGGTGACTGTCTCGAAGAAGTCAACCAGGATTAGTAGGAATGATCTACCCTTAACAAAGCCGAACTGTGTCAGGTCAAGTGTTTGGAGGCTCCCAATGTCTTTGTTAATGAGTTCCATGATGATGCGCTCTATAGCCTTGCAGACCAGGCTAGTCAGGCTTATGGGGCGATAGTTACCAGAGTCAGTTGCGGCCCCTCCTTTGTGGAGCAGAATGACCGTTGCTGTGCGCCATTCTGCGATACTGATCAGGGATGTCTTTCCTTCTTGGGATTTGTTTTTTTTCTGAACTAGTTTCCTCCTTTTATTGTATAGCCTGTTTATGGCAGGGGTCCACCAGACTTGTTTCCTTCTCTTAGGGGAGTGAGTCTTGGTTTTGCTAGGGATGGCACGATCCATGCATCCTTGTAGGTGCTCATAGAGTGCATTTGTAAAGGTTCCTGCATCTTGGAAACTGTTATCCTTTAGCGTGGGGGCTGTGAAACTTACCACCTCTGTCTTAAGTAAGGTGAAGGTTCCTATAGGAAAGTTTTTCACTGTGGTTTCCTTGGTTAGGGTGGTGGTGTGGTGTGGACATCCAGAGTGATTAGCGTATGGTCTGATCTAACCAGTGACGGGGCTGACCTCTGGTTCGGAACACCTGTCGCCCATGTTGGTGATTACCAGGTTCAATATGTTTTCACCTCTGGTAGGAGAGTTTACCAGCTGATCCAGGGCATTTCAGTTGATAAATTCCAGGAAGCACTGGACCTGGGAGTTTGTACTTGATTATTTTTCCCAGTTAATGGTAGGGTAATTGAAACCACCCAATATCAGGGTGTTCGGTAGGACCTTCATGTTATCCAGCATCTCCAGAAAGGTGGAGTGGTGGTCCTGGGTCATGGAGGGTGATCTGTAGCAGGCCACAATTTGCACTGCAGATTTGCCTGATGTTAGTTGCACATGGATGATCTCAGAGGTATCATGCTGTGCCACTAATCTGGAGGGTGTAGGTATCCTTGATGAATATGGATACACCCCTCCTTTTGTGTTTTGGCCCATGTTCTGTTGACGAAATGTGTGGTATGAGTTGTACCCCGGTAGTGCTGGGGTGCTCTGTGGAGCCTTGAACCAGGTTTCAGTTACTGCACAGATGTCGACGTTCTCCATACTGAAGAGTGCTTTGAGCGTGTGCATTTTGAGATTTAAACTCCTGGCGTTGAGTACCATAACCCTCATTTTTTTATTTGTGCTGTTTACAGAGGTGGGTTTGACTTTTGAGCCTTGCCTAAAAAAGGTACTATGGGGGCAGCAGGAGCCTTGGCTAGTATTTGAAAGCCTAGGGGTGACAGGTGCAAGCAGTCTCTTTGGAAGCAATGAGGCCTGTCGAGCATGTCATTCCAGGCTGACAGACACTGGATCCCCTTTGAATGACACCAGAAGCTTTGCCAATTGTTGAAATTGATCATTTTTTTTTTATACTGTGGTATCCATTCTTGCTGAGGGCAGGATGCTACTCAGGGTCAGGGTCATACCAGTCTGGGCTACATGATCAGAGAGCTCTTCCATGTCTCTTTTCATGTAGTGCAGAGAGGTACGTCTCAGGTCATTCACACCAACATGAACAATGACAGAGTCATATTTGTACTTGTTCTGGAGTGACCTGAGTGCTTGTGTTATGTGGCGGATTCTGGCTCCTGACAGGCAGTTAACAGTAACCTTCACCTTGTCCAGCCTGGTGAGTGGGATGTCAGTGTGCCTGACTATAGAGTCGCCTATTACTAGTGTGTTAGGTATGTTATTTCGCCTTAAGGGCTGTGATTGTGCGGCACACTTATTTTGTGTTTTATGTGTTGTCTGGTTTGTGACGGGAGGTGCAGGTTTTTTGGGTGTCAGCTCTGGAGGTCTCTGATGCTTTTGCAGGTTTTTATTTAGAGCCTCCAAGTATGATTTAGTGTATTTGTGTGTAATTTTTGCCAGTGCGGGTTTAGTATGTCTATGTGAGGCTGGAGGTGTGGTGCAAGTGTTAACCTTCTCCTCATGACTGCCTGTTCCAGTCTTGGGTGGAGACAGCTTAGTCTCCAATTTAGCTATATAAAATTGCATCTCTCGCATATGTTAATGTTTTGTGGTAGGAGGAGAGGGTTGTCTGTGTACATGATGCAGTTGTAACATTGCCTCAGGATACTCAGGTTCACCAGCTGGACTGGAGAGTATACCTGAAATTGCCCTTTGGTTATGCCTGAATAGTAGGGTGAGCTGCTTAGTCGCTTGGTTGGTGAGGGGTGAATAATGAGCCTTGCTCTGCTGGGCAATCAAATGTCGGGGTATATTAGTGCTTGCTATTAGGTCTGAGCAAGTGCTGGACTGTAGGATGCTTTCTAAGTGCTTAGGTTGAGAGTTAGACTACTTTCAAGGGAAAAACTGAAGAGGACACTTGGTGGAGCCGGGAATAATTTAGCCTTAGCTAACCGGCACTGCCTGGATATGCAGAACCGTGCAAACACGGTTTTTACAGCAGGGAAATGAAAGAGATAGTAATTAGCCCAAAATGGCCTATAAACTACTAACTTCTGGGCTGGAACCACTCCTCCAGGGACAGATGGCTGCTCAAAGCTCCCTCGCAGGTGAACAGAGAAACCTCCTTCTATCCAAGTAAGGTATGGGCGACTCAGAAACTTGTAACACAGCCCTGAATTCAGCACTAGCCTGAAAACTGGACTATATTAGCTTAGAAAGGAGGGAAACAAGGACACTTTTTTTTTTTGAAAAGATAAGGCAAAAACAGTAAAAAATACACTTAAAACAGCTTTAAATGACTACAAACAGTAAAAATACACTTAAAACAGCTTTAGATGACTACAAGCAATCAGAAAAGGCTTTTAAACAAATTACCCAATTAACCAGTAAAAAGATCTCAAAACTGAGCCCTGTTCCTGTAGTCTTCAATCAGACAAGTTCTAACTGCACACTCCTGCCACTGGGGTGCAGGGAAACCTTCTCCAAAAAAGAAGGCCTGGATTAGTGCTTAAGTTATACAAACAAAGCTAGATTCAGCAGGCCTGAATTTAGTTTATGCGACAGCAAACAAGGCACACCAATTTCAGTAAGAAACCGTTCAAATATGCAGGCACTATAAGCCTCTAACCAGAGATTCCCAGCTCAGAAGGGCAGAGTCTAGCCTCTCATCCCACAAGAGTGCAGACCACAAACCTTCTTAATGTAAAATGACTGGCCTGAAGCCCAAGTACGTAAGCTACCTGCCCTGCCACAACAGTGCAGACCACAAACCTTCTTAATATAAAACAACTGGTCTAAAGCCCAAGTGCTTAAACCAAAAGGCTTAGAATGATTGCTACACTTTAATCAGGTTACTGCCAAGCAGTAATAAATACAATTGAATACTTTTAAGAAGGCCTGGATTAGTGCTCAAGTTATACAAACAAAGCTAGATTCAGCAGGCCTGGATCTAGTCTATGCTACAGCAAACAAGGCGTATCAATTTCAGTAAGGAACAGTTCAAATATGCAGGCACTATAAGCCTTTAACCAGAAATTCCCAGCTCAGAAAGGCAGAGTCCAGCCTCTCCTCCCATAACAGTGCAGACCACAAACCTTCTTAATGTAAAAAACTGGCCTGAAGTCCAAGTGCTTAAACCATAACTAATACACGTTTAGAATAACAGACACTGAGCCCTCAATCAGCAGTTCCCAACTTAGAAGGATGTAAGCTACCTGTCACAGCTTCTACCTGTAGAACTGCACTTGTCCCAAGAAAGCATTTACAGCAGTCTGAAGAGGGGAAGCATCTTAAATGATTCAAGATGGCAAAACTGGTGAGGAATGTAACATCTCTAGCAGCCTGCACATTCTTAAATTCTTGAGAATTTTCTTAAAAATCAAGTTGAAGAACCTAAGCCAAATGCAAATATCTTGAAAGAGTATTCAGTACTAAGAAGATGCAAACAGCAATGTGCTTGGCAAAAAGCCTTTGTTGCAATGACAAAACAGTATATTTACAGTATTTTATCAACATATAAATGTAAAAAAAATACAGAATTATATTTTTCTCTAAATGTTCACAAACAACTTTTCATATCCTGGAAACTGTGCAACAATTTTATTCAGGAGATTTCAGCTTTTTACGTAATGAAAAAAATCTTTGAGTGTATGTTTACTGATTTTACAGAAAAATTAAAAACTATGCTTACCTGTGTAATTAACAGTATAAATAGCACCCTACCTCTGCTGCACAACTTACAGTGAGTACCAATGACAAGTTTCTCCAACAGTATTGAAGGTTTCACGTAATGTGAAAGTGATGCATATTGAAATACTACATACTGTCATATTACTAATATCTCCTGCACAGCCCATTATAAATGGACAGGGACACAGTATTTTTTTCCTCGCGCCATGAAATTACACACTATGCCCCTTGGTAACGCAGCTCATAGCTGGTTATGAAAACATGAATGCGAATATGATACTGCTCCCGGGCAGAGTCTGATAAAGTGGAACATTGCTCTACCCCAGAAAAACAAATGCAACAAACAAGTGGCAAACACTGATTAAATATCACAGCTGCAGTGCACCTTCGTGTCATTGTCTTTGCATTCTCTACCCCTTCTTATACCGTCAATTATTAAGTCATTCAGTTAAGTAAGCTAGCCCAAACAGGTGTTAAAGGGAAGTATACAAAAAGGCACTATAGGTGGGAATTAGCATGGCCTTGAGACAACAATTTTGTTACGCTGGTAATAAAGAATCATAAGTCATTGTTGAGGTGGTGAGTTAAGTCCAGTTACTGCAGTCTGGTAATGTAAAGCAAATCATCTGCTGTCTTTTGCTATACTTGTAAATAAATACAGAGATGATAAATAGAAGTTAGGTAGAGTAAGAAGACTGTTGGATGTAAACAGCATCACTGAATGAAAGGGCTACAGACGGGCTGTTCAGAAAATAAAAGTAGGAACTCACTAGGGTTTTATCAATGAAAAGTGGACTAGCTCTTCAAATGGTTGCAAAAACACAGAAAAGAATGGGAAAATTGCAGATCTGCTATCATAGGAGGTGGAATGTAATGGACAGTGGCACAGGACCCAAGTAACCAGAAGTGCAAACCTATCAGGATCTTTCTGGTCATAAGGACAACATAAATGAGGGAAAAGGGGCTAGCTTTGTGTTGACTTCATGCAACAATTTATTTATTTACTTTATTTTATTTGTCTTTGTTTACTGAGAAAGTCCAACTAGGTAACACCCATGTTTAGCGGAGGCCGAGGATTAGAAAAGCTCCATTTGTTTACATTGCGTTATAGTTTGTTTGGGTCTTTCGGCTTATCCCGGTAAGGGGTCACCACAGCGGAACTCCGGTCTGCTAATGATTGGCAGTAGATTTTATGTACTGGCTTGCCGGGCCTAACGCACAACCTTCACGTTCCAGTTAAACACAGTAGTTATATTGCTATTTACATTTATACACAAACAGTAGTTACATTTATACTTTCTCAGGTTTTACAGACGTACAAGTTACTAAACAGAAAGCTCATGTGCAATGTAATGGATTGTACAGTCAGCAGTTATGTATAAAATTTGTTTTGTCATTTCAGTGAGAGGTTGACAGTATTCTGTTTAAGGACAGTATTTGGAGAGTATCGCACTGTGAACACAAAGTCTCAACCTTGAGATAAGCATGTGCAGGATCAGGATTGGTAAGATATTGTTTAAGCAGTGGTTTAAACCCCCCCCCCCCCCAAAAAAAAAAATAGCAATGGAAATGGAAGTGAAAACAGACTCTCCAAATAAATGAAGTCTGGTATCTGTCTGTGTGAAAGTTATATCCAGTGTAGCAGGAAGGGGGTGAAACACTTCTTAAAGACCTTGCATACGTGGGGATGATTACTTGCTTTCTAAAACACAGGAAGAGGTTAATGCTACTCGGTGGCTTCTACTACATGTCCTTGGGCATCTGTCAGAAGCCTGAATCGAACAAACACAACCGGTCAAAGCTTGAAACTGGATGAAAATTAACTTTTTTTTTTTTTTTGCAAGACACAAATCCCCCTGCACCCTTCCTTACTTATATATACCAACCATACAGATTCACAACTGAAGAGAAAAAGAAGTGTCAAAAATCATGAATCAAAGTCAATACAGTGATTTCTTACTTAAAATCAAATCAGCAAGTTGTAACACACCCAGTTGTGATGGATGGTTTTAACCTCATCCAGTTCACATTCAACTGCCTACAGAAAAAACTATTCAGTTACAGCTTGTGGTTCACAGTTTGATTACCATAAACCTCTACAGGAAGACTATGCATTTTTAAATGGCATGTTGAATACACTGGGTCCCTAC
Organism: Protopterus annectens; assembly: GCF_019279795.1. NCBI lineage: Eukaryota > Metazoa > Chordata > Ceratodontiformes > Protopteridae > Protopterus > Protopterus annectens. The sequence goes on along the minus strand of NC_056736.1, from coordinate 553,731,577 downwards.
AACACCATCATTTGTGTGATTACCTGGTTAATAAACAAAGGTAGAAAATACAGTCTTGGAAGGATGTAAAAGGGTAAACAGCCACAACATACAGCAAATTCACATTATACAACGACCAGGAGCGGCCCTAGGTCAACTGGTGCCCTAGGCAAAAGGGCTCCACGGCACCCCCAACTCATTACCTGGTGCCCCCATCCTGATCTACATACACTAAATAAATACTGGAAAAGTGCCCCTGCTAGACCGGTGCCCTAGGCGGCCACCTAGTTGGCCTATGCCTAAGGCCGGCCATGACAACGACCCCCTCGTGACCAAACCACACCAACCGTGGGTAAATCCAGCATTACCCACACCCAGGCGTGGGTTATTGCTATAATATGACACTGGAGTCCATCCATTCATAACCACTTTTCCCATTTTTTGCACATGGAGTCAGGGTGTCACTTCAACAGTGACAATCATCTAGATCTAAGGTTCACACCACTGGGTGGCTAGCCAGTTTCATAATTAAACCAAAGGCCTTGGACAGACAGTAGCTGCAACAGGGTCATCCAGTGGGAGGCCTGAGAGGCTCCTTAACATAGATATTAATGATAATATGATCAAGCATATGGTTATGTTCCTAACATGAAGGAATGAAATGGGTTTGCTAGCACTTATGAAATGGCTAACATATGTAGCTACAGGTGACTTACTGGCTTTAATACAGCTGCCAAGTTACTTTGTACTCACTATACGAAGTCCTAATGGGTGCTATGATAACTCGGTCTCTCCATTTTTTTAAACCTCCTAAACCAATAAAATACTTTAGTGTCAACTATGTCATTAACACAATTAATAGTAAGATACAAAAACTTCGGACTCTCCACGTTAATGAATAAAGTAGAACAATTTATTGAAAGAAATAAACAGAGGTGAGCGCTTTCGCGTATCCTTTGATACGCTTCTTCAGACAATGTACAACTGAAAGGAGTCAAGGTTTTTATAGGAAGACATAGTTCAATTGTGCAATTAGTTAATTAACTAGTGATTCAATTATACTATTAAATGTTCAGTTTCTTTAAAAATTTAAAGCAATACACTGGTATAAAGCTTGATGTAATATAATGAACATATTTTGATGTCCATTTAGAATTATCTAAAGCTTACTATGCATATAACATCCCAATATAAAACGTAATATATAATATAAAATTCATATTTGTTCATAACCTTTCTTGAAACAAATTCTATCAGATGGTAAATATTATAAATATTATAAATATTAAAAATGCATTCTGGCAGTAAATAAATAAATAAATAAATGAATGAATAAGTAAGGTAAATAGACAAATAAATAAATTTTATATAATTAAATACAATTATTAATACAATTAATATTACCAACAAAATAAGCTGAACTAAAAATAGTCCAGGACTTGAATCAGAAAAGTGTGACATCATGCCTCTAATCAGCATGTCATTTCTATCTCTCCAGCTATACAAAAGCAAGTGGTTTGCTAACCCATTCCTTGCACTATGTCAAGTGAGCGCTGCCATCAGCTGCAGAGAACATGACTGCTCAGTGCTTGCCACGGATTACTGAGCAGCTCCCAGGAAACTGCAAAGGGGAGCAGGCACTCTAAGATGCTGCACAATTTCTCACTCTGCAGGTTCCTGTATCTATACAATATTTTGTAGCATTTACAGATCATAAGATTAAACATCCTTCAAACACAAGTTAAAGTCTGATTTTGTAGTAAAAAGCTCACAAACTATTACATGTATGTAAACAATGGTTATAACTTCCAAGACTCCTCCTAAAAAAAAAAAGGCAAAGTGAAGTAAGGCATACTGTTAGAATGCCACGACAGAGCCTGATGCCCTGCTAGCTAATGTGGGAGTTTATGCTGCTAGCAGTAACTAACTACAGTCAGAGTTCCACCACAGGGTTTCACCCACTTACAGCTGGAGGAATCTTCACCTAGCAAGTCCCACTGAAAGTGGGCTATGTAGGTTAGATTATCAATATTTTGACAACAAAAAAAATCAACTTGATTCAATGAATTTCTTTCGGAATTTGTTTTTCGAGAACTGCATATCACTGTAGTAAGCTTCACGCTATCTGAAAATCAGAGCTTAATCACTAATCTGTCCATTAACTACTACAAGCTTGTTCTTGGTTTGAAATTATCAGTACCCATGACTCTTGCAACAGCCATTTACTTAGATTTTCTGCACTTTTTGTTTGGCTTCTAACCTCACTTTTGTTGTTTCTGCATTCTGGGTGGCCTCAAACTGTTTTTAAATTGTGAAATTTTTGGTCTGCTCCCTAGTGGCAGTAGAGAGGGACCAGGTCAATTCTGAGTCGGGATACAGTGTTTAAAACCACAAACTCCCTGTTTGCTACTGACCAGAGGGTTAATCTGTTTATCTGAGCTTTGTTTTTGCCTCAATAAAGTCATTGCATTTGTGCAATGCTGCTCATTCGCAGCAGCAGCTGGTAGTGCCTGTGTGGACACAAGACACTAAGAACTGAAATTTTTCCAATCCGAATACTTCTCTAATTTCCTAAATCCCTATCTGCGAGCTGAGAACCACCCATCCTCCTGAGCTTGACCCTAGGTAGTTTTGCTGGTAATCTACATAACTATAGCAACCAAGCTAGTCATCTTTAAATCTACATTGTACTATCCCCTGGTACAATAAGCAGTTAGGATCCAAAGCCATGGACATGCACTTCTATCTTCTCAGCTGGCCTGATTGACATGGGCATCCTGAGGCAATGCAGTAATTGCTCCATGTACACTGCCAACTGCCAACCACATAATCCTCAAAGATATGGATAGGTTATGCAAGAAATGTTGTTATACAATGTCACTAGAGGCAAGACTCTCACCTACACTGGTAAGTTGTCAGAAGCACACACAACACCCACCTCATAGGACAGACTAGTCACATAGACCAATAACTAAGAGATGAGCAATGCACCACACCATAAAACGTATCTCAACGATGGACAGCTGGTCAATAGAGGGGCGGAGTTCATTTTAGCAGGTGTAGGGTGACAGAATGCTTGGATGCAAGTGCAAGCTTAGCCGGCAGCGCTAGTAAAGAGAAGCAACAGGATACAGCTCTGAATAAATTGTTGAGATACGTTTTATGGTGTGGTGCATCGCTCATCTCTTAGTTATTGTTGTGATTTTGCTGAGCAAGCTTAAACGGGACATTCTTCTGCCTTTTAGTCACATAGACCCACATATGCTGAGGCTCTTAAATGTGATCTTCCCAAACCACAAAGACCCCCCCCCGACACTGTACATCAAACAAAGTCCTCAGCAACCTCAAGAACACTCCACAAAAACACCACCTAAGTCCACAACTCATAGCGGCTCTGGTTCTAAGCCCATCAGGCACACCACTACCCAACCTAGTGTTTTGGTCATAATAAACACCACAGTGAGACACACTGATGTCTCACTCACCAAGCTAAGCACAGAGTCTTCACTGCAAATTTTGTGTACAGCAAGGGTAGAAACATGAAACTTAGGAGTCCACCTGTTTCTGGATTGTTGTCATGTATGGTGTGAAACCCACTGGTGTCAAAGTCCTTCACAGGCACACAATATAGTACAGTATCACACTGAGTGCAACAGTATTGCCACATCTACAGTTGGGTGCATTACGGTGCGATACTGCTGTTATCAGTGGGTGTCTCAAACTGCCTTGACTGGACTACTTCACTGCTAGAGTCTTCACTGCCCAGGCATGTTCTTCATGAGACAATGACTCTTACAGTGAAAGAAGATACCACAAACAAATAAATCCAAATGAAAAACTTGCAGTGGAATCAAGCTCTTTTACCTTAGCAATACACCTAGCACCTCAACTATTCGCTTTCTCACAGAGCTCAGAAACAAAATACCACAGTTTAAATATACTTTTAATGTCAATAAATAAAAACTAAGATACATTTAAAGCACTCTCGGTCTCAACTTACAAAGTCAAAATTAGCACAATTACCCACTACAACAAAGCAAATAATGCAACTGAGCACTCAAGCTTTTTGGATACATGTGGAATTTAAGTATCAATTTAACTTCCAAACACAGTAATAAAGCTTTTCAAGTCTGCGTGTTTACAAAAATCAGGAATATCCAATATATTTGCTATTAGTGGAATCAAATGCTTCCCAATACAACTCCACACAATATGCAGCAATTCTGTTATGTACACCAGATCTCCTTACCTGAGTAAAATGCTCTAATTTTTACATTGACTTCCTTTATATCTGTCTTATCTTATGTACCATTTTTAGAAATAAAATCGGAACAAAATAATGTAAATTACATCCTTAGATTCACATGAAAATTGTATTTTAAAAGCACTTCTTATCATTTAGATCATGTTCATGACAATTTATAACATACTTGAAATTATAGCAAAGATTGCAAGGAAAGATACCTAGAAATTGTACCCAATTGTTAATAGGTCTATAAATGACAGAAACCAACCTCAGGATTCAGTAAACTCCATGTTGGAATAGCGTTACTCCTACACAGAGTGAATGGTGTCCATGTCCCCATCCCCCTTCTCTGCAGCGCACCTTACATATTAATGAAGGTGTGCTACTGAGAGGGAGCCGCAGACACTGATACTGATGGAGTGCTAGGGGGTGTGTTACAGTGCCTGTAGATCTGTAACATGCCCCCTGCACTGACAAAGTGCTGTACGGCACTTTACAAAATAAAACAGTGTCCACTGACACTGAAATACTTAATCGCAAGTGAAATCAATGCAATTGATGTGTGACAGGTAGTCACATACCCCCTGCACTGTGAAAGTGCCTTACAGGACTTTACTTTAGAAAATAGTGTCTGTGGACACTGAAATTATGAATGGGAACTGAATGCAATGCAGGGTGTGTGTGACAATTACTGCGACACACCCCCTGCATTGTGACAGTGCCGTACAGCACTTTCAAATAGAATACCTCTCAACTGTACAGATTTTTGCAGAATGTCCAGATGTTTGCCTCATAATTTTGGTCTGTCCCCCATAAAATTACTGGTTTACTGGCAAATCACTGAGAAATGAAATCCTTAAATAATAAAGTCATTTGAGTTACTGAGTTCGTATCATTCAGAAAGTGTATGCTAATACAAAACTGGACATTCTACGGAACAGTATCCAAATACTGCCCTTACAAACTTAGAAAGTTGACAGAATGACAGGTCTTACATTAGCATGGATTTTCAAGAGTGTGTGTGAAACTCAAATGTGTCTCAATATTTTCTAGCTGCAGTATTTAATGATTCGCCACTGATTTGCCAGAGAAGCACACTCCCATGACAAACGGACCAAGAATATGAGGCACAAATCTAGATATCATGTGAAAATCTGTACAGCTGAGAGGCTGAGGAATGTGAACTCATGTCATGTAGGGTGTGTGTCACAGTATCTGTAAAACGCCCCCTGCATTGTAAAAGTGCTTTACAGCACTAAAACAAGAAAGTGGCCCCAGACACTTATCTAATAATGTGAAGGTTAACAGTGTACATTAAAATTAATATTTAATTTTTTTTCTTATTTTTCCTTAAAGTTTAAGCATAGCTGAGTGGGTTTGCAAGGGGTGTCGCCTTGCTCAACAGTACACTAAGCTAATGGTGCTGTCCAAATTTCAGCGATAGAAGAAGCTACATACAAATGTATAGCTGAAATTTGGACAGCTCCATTAGCTTAGTGGTTAGAGTCATGGTTTAGTATATAGTAGGTGCAAGGTTTGAATACCAACACAGGCCATTTAGCTTTTACATGGGAAAGCAGTTTTATTTATTTTTTTTTATTTTATTTAATGATGTAGTAATTAATATGTGTTGACCAGGGTTGGGTAGCTGGTCCAAATTCCCAGTGACAGCAGAGATATAAGGTGAAAACCCCCATTTATACAGTCACACCCCAAGGTAATGTAATGAAAGCACATAGGGGGAGGTCAAGTAAATTATACAATGACTGGTCCTAGATAATGAAGTCCAATCAGCGTGCCCATTGTAAATCCTAGCATATAGCAATGGAAAAAGGTACAGCTGCCCAGACTCTCTTTCATTGCTATATACTGCAATGTTTTAACAAAACAAAAAAAAAAAAAAAAAAAAAAAAACATAATCCAGCCTCATAGCAGAGAGACAGGATGGAGAAAATACTAGAAAAATCAGGTACGTTATTCAAAACTAACGACTCGTACCTGATTTTTCTTGTATTTTTTCCATTCTCTCTCGCTCCTACCCCTAAACTGTCAGACATTTTTTTTTTTTTTTTAAATAAAAATAGAAAACAAAAATGGAGCAGTGGAGACCCTCTTTTCTGCGTTGCTTCCTTTGCAAAGCACTGATGTACTGGGTATGCGTGGGAACACAAGTCCCATACGCATGAGCAGTACATCAGAAAAAAAAACCCATACACTGTGTCGAAGGACAGCACAGCACTGGTATACAAAGGCATTTATTTAAGAAAATAAGAAGTCACGTACTCACCATAAAGTTCCATGTTTGTTGTCCATCTCGCCTATATTCTTGCTGGTTGGGTTCGGAACCGAGAATCGGTTCAGACTCTGCCGAATACAAATGCTCGAAAGCTTCCACTGGCTCAAGGCTAACCCCCTATCCCATGATGCATCTGGTAAAAACCCCAGATATTGTTTGCAAGCGAAACACTAACTTGGTATGCTCACATAATATAACATACCAATTATCTAGAAAGGATAATCAAAGAATCCAAACCATCATAACTATATACATAGCAATAAGATTATCCACCCGTTCCTCCAGGAATGAAGGAGGGGGAAGGTGAATGGGACACAAGAATATAGGTGAGATGGACAACAAATATGGAACATTATGGTGAACACATAATTTCTTAATGTTATGTTGTCCTATCTCGCTGTAATTCTTGCTGGTTGGAACAGCGTTCCTAGCACCTTTACCCTAGGGTGCTCAAGAGAAAAGACTTCTCAATACAGTGGAACCAAAGGAAGACCTGTTCTGGAAGGCCACGTCTACTTTGGAATGAGTAATAAAGGTATGAGGTCTCACCCATGTGGCAGCTACACAAATAGAGTCCATGGGGAGCCTAGCCTGAAAAGCAGAAGATGTTGAAACTGCTCTCATGAAATGACCTTTTAGTTTACCTGACAATTGACTATTATTCTTCTTGTATGAAAAGGAAATGCAATCCATAAGCCATTTGGACAAAGTTACTTTCAAGACTGGCAATCCTTTTCTCTTGTCCGAAAAGGACACAAAAATCTGATCCAACTTTAAGTCTCTGCTCCTATGCAAATAGAAGCAAAGCTGTCTGTGTACATTTAATTGATGTAATGTATACTCTGCCTTGTCGGTTTAATTAGGAAAGAACACAAGCAAATCTATAGATTGCTTTAGATTGTTTTCCGAACAAACCTTGGATAGAAACAAGGGATTAGTGCTTAATGATACTCCGTCTTTGTGAAAAACTGTATGAGGAGGGCGTATAGAGAGAGCTTGAAGTTCTGACACCTGTCTGTCAGAAGTAATAGCTACCAAGAAAAGAGTTTTCCAGGATAAAAAAACTTCATATCAAGATGCTGCGGGTTTCAAAGTGTGGCAAAACTAATGCAGATAGCACAAAATTAAGGTCCCAAGGATTTGGAGGTTCTCTGATTGGGGGTCTTGGGGGTCTGAGCAAGAACATACCTCTCAGAAAAGCCTTACATAATCTGTGACACATTACATGCATTCCCATTTCATCAGTATGAAAATTCGAGATAGCTGCCAGCTGAACTCGGATAGTGGCTGCTGCTGCTCCTTCGTCAAAGAGCTTGGACAGAAATTCTAGAATTGCAGTAATAGGGGCTTTAAAAGGTTCTACATTGTGTTTAACAGCCCAGTAAGAAAACCTTTTCCATTTTCTCATAGACGGTTTGTGGGAAGAGACTAAGATATGTTTAACTGCAGGGGAAAATTTGTAACACCTGGCTAAATGTAGAATTGCATCAGCCATGCTGTCAACTTGAGTGGATGGATGGATGGATGGATGGATGGATGGATGGATGGATGGATGGATGGAATGCTCCCGATAAGAGAGTCAAAAGGTCTGGAACTGGGTCCAGAATCCACAGCTCCTCCAGTAAGTGGGTCCAGAGAAAGGGGAACCAAACTTGTCGAGGCCAGTAAGGTGCAGTGAGAGTCATAGTGCTCTTCAACATGCTAGCTTTCTGTAATACTTTGGGAATTAAGGGGAAGGGGGGAGGCATAAAGTAGTCCAGGGGGCCAATCATGGTCAAGTGTATCCCTTGGTGACTTCCCCGGAGAAGGAATAAGGGCAAAGTAGCCACTGCTTTTGGCATTCATGGAGGTGACGAAAAGATCGCAGCAAGTCTGGCCCCATTTCTGGAAGATCTCTCACTGGTTTGAGGGACCACTCATGAGGCAACAGAATAGGTCTGCTGAGTTTGACCGCTATGATGATGGACTTCCCCGGGATGTGCGTTGCTATCAGAAAACATTGAGAAGCGATCACCCATTGCCATACTTGGGCCTCTCAACATAGGTGATATGACTTGGTTCCTCCCTTGCTTGTTTATGTACCATACCACTGACATGTTGTCTGTTCGAATTGCAACGGTTCCTATCGGAAGAGAATCTTGAAATGCCTGCAACGCATACAGCATGGCTCTCATCTCAAGGACATTGATGTGCAAATGGCTCTCGTGTTCCTGCCATAAACCCTGGACGGCCACCCCCAAATAATGCCCCCCCCCACACCCGATCTGGGAAGCGTCCGTGGTCAGTACTGCTGTTCATTGTGGAAAAACAAAGGGGTGGCCTAGGTACAACTGGTCTGTCTGTAACCACCAGAGAAGATCTTTCTTGCATGACTCTGTAATGATCATCTGGTGTGATAGAGGAAAATCCAGCATGGACCACTGGGCAAAGAGTAACCATTGTAGAACCCGCATGTGTAGTCATGTTAAGGGAACTAAAAGAATTGCGGCTGCCATGGTACCCAGAACTTGTAACACCATTCTGGCTTGAACCTTTCTTTTTGATATCAATATCTTCACTTGACGATGAAGGGACTGAATTCTTTTGGAGCAAGTTTTGCCAGTATCTGCTTTGAATCCAATTCTGTGCTTAAGAAAGTAATATTCTGTGAAGGCGACAAGGCAGATTTTAAGTTTACTGTAATGCCTAGCCTGGTGCAAAGACGCATAGTCTCATCCCTTGCCTGCAGAAGTAGATGCTTGGTGGTGGCGGTCAGGAGCCAGTCTAGGTATAGAAACACCTGGAATCCCTGACGTCTCAAGTGAGCTGTGACCATTGCCATGCATTTGGTGAACACTCTGGAGGCTGTAGTGAGACAAAAGGGCAGGGCTTGAAACTGGTAATGAATGGCTCCCAGCTGAAAGCGTAAATATCTCCTGGACCACTTGTCCATTTTTATGTGGTAATAAGCGTCCTGGAGATCTATCGAGCACATCCAATCGTCTTTCCCTATAAAGGGAAATATTGACTGCAGTGTCACCATCCGGAACTTTGACTTCTTCACAGATTTGTATAATTTGCTGAGATCCAGAATAGGTCTCCAGTTCCCTATCTTTTTGGTACTAAAGAACCTTGAGTAAGTTCCGTATCCAATCTGGTCTGCGGGGACATCTTGGATGACTCTCTGTTCTAGCAACTTCAGTATCTTTTATGTTGCCTAGTCCTTTTGACCAGGTGGAACATCTGGTATGGACTTGTTTGTGGGAGGGGAAGTAGAAAAGGGGATGTAATATCCTGATAGTCTGTACCAATTTGTCTTGGGAGATCTCTAGCTAGGCGTTTGGGTACAGTGACAAACGTCCCACGACTGCCTCCAGAGAAAAGTAGGCAGGCCTCCTTTCAAGAGCACTGGAAGGGTCTCCCAGAAAATGTATCTCTGTCGCCCTGATTTTGCGGACCCCCGCTGCTCCAAGGTTGGCATCTTCCATTAGCACCTCCCCCTCTGCCCCTGGGGGAAGTGTCACCACATGCATCAGAAAAAACTTTTTGTGACTTGCAGAACCACATTTTACCACCTTTTTAATCTCTGGGATAAGGTCTAGATGGGATGGAAAAACAGACTCCAATGCCAGACAAGGTTTTTCCGTCCTATTGGCACCATGTCAAAGTTTCTTTCACCTTTGGTCCAAAAAGGGAAGAACCATCAAAGGGGGCATTGGTGAAGGAAGACCTGAAAGGTTCATCAAAGTTGCAAAAACGCATCCAGGAATGTCTCCTTAGGGAAATTCCTGTAGCTGCTGCTCTGCTTGCTCCATCAGCTGTGTATGAAATCAGTCTAATGGAGGAAATGACAATAGAATTCAGGTTGGAGAGCTGCGAAGTAACTGTCTGCAGTCCGCAAAGCTACAGTACCCTGAAGGGCATCTCCTAGCTCTTTGAGGAGATCCCTTTGAAGTCTTGTAAAATGGGTCAGATAATTCAGCAACCGCAGGGTAAAGGCCGCTGAAGAAAAAGTACACTTTCCATATCTGTCCATAGTCCGTGACTCTTTTGGGAGGATGAACAGATGAGGAGGTCTCAGATAACTCCTCCTTAGTGGCCGCAGCCACCACCATCACATCTACAGGGATACCTTTAGTCAGGAACTCCTTCTCTGTAGGGACAGTTATAAATTTATTGGGCCTCCGCGAAATAGGTTCCACTGTATCAGGGGAAGTCTGGGCCTTTCTAGAAATAACATTAAGGAGCTGATTGTAGGGGGAGTCACCCAGGAGGTGGAAGGGCGAGATCCAAAAGCCTCCGGTACACCAATTCATCCTGTGAAAGGTTAATGGGCTTCCAGCCATCCCTCTGTTTCAGGATGTCAAGGATGTCAGCAAAAGAGACACTCTGAGGGGGACCGTGGGGACCCTTCAGACTTATCCACATCAGTGTCCGATGTAACCGACTCTGGGGAGTCTATGTTCTTCCTCTTGCACAGCCTCTTTTGAGCGACTTCCTCAGAGGGATACTCTGGAGATGTTTCAGAGGGGACAGTGCCGCTCGCAGGGGCTTCCTGGGGCTCTGGATCTCTACACTTGGAGGAAGGAGTGAAGAACAGACCAACACCAGGGCCTGTGAGGGAAGAGAAGATGGCTCCGACAGTGGAGCTGTCTAGGATGACAGCACTCTCTCCATCAGCCCCCTCACTCTGCACCAGAGAGACCCTCTGCTCCGAAGATGCTGAGGAATGACTTAGACATGAAGCGGGTGGCTCCAAAGCCGATGTAGGAACAGAGCTCAACAACTGTTCGGGGTGACTCCCCTCCCTGGACTAGATGGGTGAGCATCGGCTCCTAGACTCCTTGAGATCCGAAGGATCCGAAGACATTGGAGCAGAAGCCAGAACCGATGATCCTGAAGGAGGTCCCAGTACTGACGGTTCCACTGCTATCAGATCCATACTCTCTAACTCCAAAGCCACCACCAGGGTTGGAGGAAGAATCGAAATTGGTGTCTTGGATGGTCCCAAATCCTTTGGGGACGGAAACGATAACATTTTTGCCAGTGCCAGAGTCTTAAGCAATCTCTTCACCACCCGCTCCACATCATCATTAGAGAAAGGGAGAATACTGAAGGAGATCTGGCACTCTCCAAAATGGGAGATGTCAAGGTTGGAGATACTGGCTCCAAACCAGGAGACTGTCTCCTAACTGGTAACTCTACCAGCTCCAAGGATACTAATGGGGCCAAAGAGGTTGATTCTGTCTTGTTGGAACCTAGAGCCCTCGGTTCCGAAGAAGTAACTTTTTTAAGAGGTTCTGAATCCAGAGCCAAAGTAGCATGTCTTTTGGACCCTGCATGGGAAAAAGAAGAAGGAGGCTTGGAATTTTGAGATCCCTCCAAAGATTCCTGGAAAGGACCTTTCAACAACCCCCTGACCATCAATTTATTTCTACGCTCTTGAAGGACCCTGCTGCTGAACCCATGGCAAATCGTGCAAGGGTCTTGTAAGTGGATGGCACCCAAACAATATACACAACTAGTGTACCCATTTGTAATCAACATCTTTTGAGTGCATTGATCGCACTTCTTAAACCCAGATTGCCTATGTTCTTTAGGCTCTTTCTCCTTTTCTTTCGACATATTCAAAACACAAGGTACAAAATATTAACAGGAAGAAACCATATGAATTTCTAAATATACACTAACTATAAACTGCTCCAAAGAGAAAGGAAGCCTACTAACTCACACAAAGTTGAAATGCACACAGATTAACAAACTTTTTTTTTTTTATTTTAAATTGTAAGCAAGGAAACCGCTGAAGATGGTTTAACACTAAACACACAGCTCCACAGAAACAGGAGCCTACTGCTATAAACACCACACCCAAAAAAGTTTTCAGCAGAAGCTGTAAGAGAAAAAAAACATCAGAGAATGGATCTAACTACTAAATGATACAGTAAAAACTAGTAGTAGAAAGCCACACACAAATGATGGAGAATACTCTAACTAAAACGGTATCTCCAAGGGAAGGGAAGTGGCCCTCTAAATTAAACGGGCTAGCGAGAGCACTCTAACTCAAATGGGTCTCAAACAGACAAAGGGGAAACAATGATGTGCAGAAGCAAAGAGGGGTTTCAACTAACTCTTTCGCACAAAATAAGACAGAAAGCTGCCAAGAAACTGCAGAAATAAGTTAAATCTACTTAGCCAATGAGCCAGTTGAAGACATCCCAGTCGCTTGAGTGGCAAATGAGATCTGGGGATTTTACCAGATGCATCATGGGATAGGGTGTTAGCCTCCTGCCAGTGGAAACTCTCGAGCTGATGTATTAAGCAGAGTTGGAACAGATGCTTGGTTCCAAACCCAACCAGCAAGAATTATGGCGAGATAGGACAGCATAATATGTAAATATTTTCTCTTAATGTCATTGTATAATAACAATAACCGACCCCGTGGTTACTGCATATTAAGATTTACCCACAGTTTCCTTTATTTAATCACTCAGGCTTCGACCTCGTGATTAAACCACAACAATCGTGGGTAAATCTTAACATACCACACCAATGACATCGGTTATTGCTTAAGTAAAATATATACACTTAATAATGTACTAGTAATGAGCAATTAATATTCAATTCTGACTTTTTCAAATAAAAACATTTGTTTGCCCTTAGCTCAGTTTTGCTAAGCACTGCTAAACCAAGCTAAGCAATGCTTGAACAGGACCTGTCTGAGCAATACTTAGCAGTGCTCAGCTCTGCTTAGCTGGCATGAGCATTGCTAAGAAGTCCAATTCTAAGTAGTATTCAGCTCAATGGATTTGCACACTGCTAAGCACTGCTCAACATTGGCCAACTTAAGCACTGCTCAACTCAGCTTAGCAAGTTTGTGCACTGCTCAGCTTTGCTCGGCATTTTTGAAAATGGTCCAATGACAGCAAAGGGGGGTATCATGGCCTTATTTAAACCACACAGGCGGGAATACTGGCAGGAAAGTGATGAGGTTAAAACTAACAACAAAACAATTGCAACAAAACCCAAATTAAAGGTCATGCTGCTAAATGCCAGGAGTCTAAATGTGAAACTGCACTCATTGCAAACAGTCTTAACCATGGAAAATGCTGACATCTATGCAGTCACAGAAACATGGTTCAAAGCTGTGGAGAGCACCTCAGCCATGCCTGGTTACTCATACTATCATACATTCAGACCCCAAACTGCGGGTAGTAAAGCCAAAGGAGGTGGAATTTCAATATATATTTAAAACATACATACCTTCAAGCTGGGCAAACTGTATGACGCACAGGAGGCACCCGAAGTGCAGTTAACCATTGACAAGACCCCTATAAAAATCATAGCTAGCTACAGGCCCCCAAATCAGACTCAAGATGCCCAAACTGCCTATATATACCTCTTTGAATCTATCCAGATTCAACCTTTACCCTGATCCTAGGCAGCTAACTACCCAAACATGGACTGGAAGTACTACTCATGCCAGAACACAAATGGCCAGAGATTCTTCGAGTTTGTCAATGTAAATGCTTTGGAACAGCTAGTCGATATCCCAACAAGAGGTGATCATATCTTCAACTTGGTATTAATCAACATGAGTACCCACTGCAGCATCCCTGCAGTATCATCCTCCCTTGTAAGATCAGACCATAACGAAGTCATGTTTCAAGTCACCATCTCAAATAGGGGAAGCCACCTCAAGAAGGAGACCAGTATTGAGTGGCGTACCCCACAGTTTGTTCTTGGGGCCTCTTATGTGGGATATATTTTTCTGAGGTGCACACCAAAACCAGTGGGCTATGGTTGGCCAGGTTTGCAGAGAACTGCAAGCTGGGAGCTGTCAACAATTCCCCTAGTGATGTGGACATCCTCCAAGAGGGTCTCACCCAAACAAATGACTGGTACCAGAAACATGGCCTGAAGCTGAATAAAAAAAAAAAGGCATCATCATCCCCTTTGGGGAGAGTGATGTCCCCACAAATTATCACATTAGTAACAACGTCCTAAGCACACAGTCAGCTGTGAGGGATTTGGGCACCCAGATTGATGGCAGCCTGACTCTTGACCACCATGTTGCTTCCATTGTATGGAAAAGTGTCCTACATGGCCCACTTCATAAGTAAGGGTATCTCATCTACGAAAGAAGTCATCATAACATCCCTGTATTCTTCCCTTATAAAGCCCATTACTGAATACAATGCCCCATTTGGCATGTACCTCCCAAAGCACATGCAGCAACTGGAGAGACCACAGTGGTTCCTCACCAGTAGAATCCAGGCCCTCAAAAATCTACCATACACAAATAGGCTAAAAGCCCTATCCCTCCACTCTGTCTTATAGACTCCTTAGAGGTAACCTCTATCTGGCATACAAGGTGATCTCGGACCCCACCTTGATGGGACTGCTGCATATAAGCAAATCAGGCTCCATTCGAGTAACCTTCACACGCAGACTCACCCTGGACTGTGACATCAATTAGGACTTGTTGGCGGGACAGATTTGTGTCCCAGAGACTCCACCAGTGGACTAGACTTCCTCCCCCACCTATGGAATAGACTCCCTCTCTACGTCAAGCATAGTATCTCATTACCCCTTTTTAAGTACAACCTGGATAACTGGATGGTAACTACAAAATACATCCCTGGGATTCCACCTGTGTCCCTGCTGGACAGGGGCATGGGGTGCTAATTTGTCTATACATGGGCTAAACTCTTGGCTAGGATTTTAAGGCTCTCAGAGCCAATAGCCTAGTAAGTTGCTATGATCGTTAAGAGTTTGATCCCTATAGGAAGTATGGCAGGTGCAGGACAGCGAGCAAGCTTTCGGGCACAGTGCTGAGGCATCGTTGAGTTCAGGGTCATAGCTGGACTCCTTGTGAAGAACCATAATGACAGACTGCTGCAGGGCCAATACCAGGGCTCAGAATACAAGTCTGAGGTCTGGGACCGTCTGGCATCCCCCGAAGCTGTGAGCAGGTCTTGTCATCATTATGATGAACTGAGATGGAGTAAGGGGGCGCTCTTGGCCCAATGGATCCAAGATGCTTGGGTTCAGAATGCCCCAGAAGTTTGCAAGTATATCTACAGGCGATATATCAAATTATAGTATGAATATCTGATTGACAGGTATGCATAATGGTGTGTTTTCTCCCCACAGCTGCAGAGGAGAGGGCTCGTAGCAATGAGAGCCACGCAGGATGACTAGTACGAGACTGTAATAGGTGGAGACTGCAAATCTATCATGTGCAAATGTGTATGGGTCGGATATGCAACCCAACAGACTGCTATGGTCTGTACAGATCACACAATCATATCCACTAGGGGTTAAATGTGTATACCTGCATGAAAAGTAGTAAAACACAGTTCACTATCTATCACACATGACAATGACAGTCCACTTATATTACAAGGTCAGAATGTGTGACCAAATGAGTTGAAGGCAGAAATAAGTCAAGCAAAAGACAGCAGTGCCCCCAGACGCTCAGTGTGATGAGAAATACATATACCGTTTCTTAAAGTTTGCACACACAGACCACGGTTTGGATCCAGGGACTGGTATGAAGATGTGTTCATAGTGACACACAAGTAATCCTGAGTATTTGTAGAAACTGCCAGTAGTGTTAACAGTTAGTTATGTACTCACCATAATGATCGATGTATGTGGTCCATGTCGCCTACATTCATTACTGATGGGTTCGGAGCAAAGAATCAGCTCCGACTCGGCCGACTATTTTCTAGCACAAAGTCTCTAATTGGCTGTGCTAACCGGTATCCCAGGATGCACTTTGCCCCAACCACCAGATCTTGTTTGCATATATCGCAATCACTCCACATACACAAACCTCACTAAGAGGACTATCACCCACCAGGAAAAAGGAATAAAAAACAATTCTGAAGGGTCTCAGAGCAATTTTCCTCCAAATCCTTCAGGAAGGGGGCAGGTGGGAGGGTATGTAAGAATGTAGGCAAGATGGACCACATACATCGATCGTTATGGTGAGTACATAACTAACTGATGTTATGTGGTCCTATCTCGCCTACATTCATTACTGATGGGACAGCGTCCCTAGCACCTCTAACCCGGGAGGCTCATAGGAAAATACTCCTGAGAACCGTGGAACCAAAGGAAGCCCGGCCTCTAGATGCCACGTCCAGCTTGTAATGAGAGATAAAGGTATGATGAGAAGCCCAGGTGGCCACTGCACAAATGTCGTCCAAGGAAAGCCTGGCATGATACGCTATTGAAGTTGAGACTGCCCTTGTGGAATAAGCCCTAACTGGGAATGGTAAATTTCTGCCTGTTGATGAGTAAAGGAAATGCAATCCTTAATCCACTTAGAAATTATGCACTTGGAAACAGGGCCACCTGTTCTATTCTCTGAGAAGGACACAAACAATTGATCCGATTTTCTTACATGTTTCGTCCTGTGTAAATAGAATCTCAGTTGTCTATGCACATCCAATTGATGAAATTTGAACTCTGCTTTGTTGGAGAAGTTTGGAAAAAACACAGGTAACTCAATGGATTGATGGAGGTTAAACGTGAAGACACCTTAGGGAGGAAGGACGGATTAAGTCTCAAGGATACCCTGTCCTTATGGAAGATCAAATACGGGGGCTTAATGGACAATGCTTGAAGTTCTGATACTCTTCTAGCCGAAGTGATGGCCACCAAGAACGCCGTCTTCTAGGATAAGAATTTTAGCTCGCAAGTGGCAGCCGGCTCAAAGGGCAGAGAAGTGATGGCTTGCAACACCAGATTTAAATCCCATGGCATGACGGGTTCTGACACAGGAGGGCGAAGTAACCAGGCTCCTTTCAAAAAGGCCTTGCAAAGTTTATGGCCCATAAGAGCAGGCTCGTAGGATACATGGAAGTTAGAAATGGCTGCCAGCTGCACCTTAATGGTTGAGGGAGCGGAACCCTGTCGGAAGAGCATAGCTAAAAAGTCTAAGACTGCCGATATAGGGGCTGTGAAAGGGTCCAGGCTTTGGGCCTGAGCCCAGGTGGAAAATCTCTTCCATTTGCTGGAGTAAATTCTTCTGGTGGAGGACTTGAGACGACGATAGGATATGCACCACCTCAGGCAAAAGGGAATGTAGTCTAACTAATGATGGAAGTGGAGCAGTCAGGCTGTCAACCTGAGGGACTGTAGGGAGGGGTGGAACTGTCCCATGTGAGTCAATAGGTTTGGCACTGGATCCAGAGTCCAAGGACCGTCCATTGTGTACCGCTGACGGAAGGGGAACCAGACTTGGCGGGGCCAGTGTGGAGCAATTAGAATCATCTTGCTTCCCAAGTAAATGGCTTTCTGAATCACTCTTGGTAACAGAGGAAACGGAGGAAAGGCATAGAGCAGACCGGGAGGCCAACCGTGGACTAGTGCGTCCCTGGGTGACTCCCCCTGTGGGGGGATCAGGGTGAAGTAGTTGCTGCATTTGGCATTGAGAGGACTGGCAAAGAGATCACAGCAAGGCTGACCCCACCTGCTGAATATCCGATTCGCAACTCGGTTGTTCAGAGACCACTCGTAGGGCATCAGAATAGCTCTGCTTAGCCTGTCTACTATCACGTTGGACTTTCCCGGAATGTGCGTTGCCACTAGAAACCGTTGGGAAGACACTGCCCAATTCCACACTCTCATGGCTTCTCTGCAAAGGGGGTAAGACTTGGTTCCTCCTTGCTTGTTCAGGTACCACACAACTGGCATGCTGTCCGAGGGAATAGCCCCGGGGAAGAGAGCTCTGGAGTGCTTGCAATGCTAATAGCACTGCTCTCATCTCTAGGACATTGATGTGTAAGTGTACCTCGTGATCCTGCCACATGCCTTGGACCATTCTGCCCAGATAATGCCCCCCCACCCTATCTGGGAAGCGTTCGTGATCACTGTGGCAGCAGGAGACAAAGGAACTAGATTCCTCCCCTTGTCCAGGTTGGAGGAACATAGCCACCAACGGAGATCCTGTCTGCATTGTTCCGTGAGGAGAATTGGATGAGAGAGAAGGACCATTGGACTGAAAGGAGCTACTGGAGGATCCGCATGTGTAGCCTGGCTAAGGGCACTAGCATGATGGTCTCCGCCATGGATCCCAACAGCTGAAGAACTAACCTGGCTTGAACCTTCTTGCGGGGCAACAAAGCTTGGACCTGAGATTGCAACACTGTTATCCTTTCTAGAGGTAGAAAGGCCCTCATTTGAACAGAGTCTAACTCTGCGCCTATAAATACAACATGCTGTGAGGGCAGCAAGGCAGATTTTTCCAAGTTTAATGTAATTCCTAGCCTTTGGCAAAGGGTTATGGTAGCCTCCCTGGCTTGAATGAGGAGATGCCTGGTGGGGGCGGTAAGGAGCCAATCGTCCAGGTAAGGAAACACTTGGAATCCTAGATGTCTCAGGTGAGCTGTCACCACTGCCAAACACTTGGTAAACACCCTGGGGGCTGTGGTGAGACCAAAGGGCAGGGCTCGAAACTGGAAATGACTGGCTCCCAGCCGGAAGCGTAAATGATTCCTGGATGCCTTGTTTATCTTGATGTGGTAATAGGCATCCTTGAGGTCAATGGAGCACATCCATACTCCCTCTCCCAGCAATGGGAAGATGGATTGAAGAGTGACCATTTGGAATTTGGACTTCAGGACGTAGTGATTCAATCAGCTGAGATCCAGAATGGGTGTCAGGTCCCCTGTTTTTTTCGGCACCAAAAGAGTCTTGAGTAAGTTCCTGATCCGATCTGGTCTGAGGGGACCGGTTGCATGACTCCTTTTCTTAGCAGCTTTGATATCTCTAGTGCTGCTTGATCCGTTTGACTGGGTGGAACGTCCAGGAATTTTTTGATTGGGGGAGGGGGTGAAGCAAAGGGAATGGTGTAACCTCCGGTAATTATTCGAAGCACCCATCGATCCTGAGTGATGCTCTCCCAGGCATGAAGATGCCTTGAAAAACAGCCCCCGACTGGCTCCGGAATAGCACAGTCGGGCGATCCCTCAGGGATGCTGACAGGAAGATCCGCGAAAGGAGTCACGGTCTCCTAAATTGCGGGGGCCTCCTCTGCCCCTAGGATGGCGTCTTCCAGAATAATTCCCCCCTCCTCTGCCTCTGGAGGGGGGCTCACCATGAGTGGCGGGGAAAGACTTTTGTGACTTCTTGAACCACATCTTCCTTCCTCTCTGAGCCTTGGGCTAAGGCCTAGAGGGAAGAGAAAAATGGGCCTCTATGGCAGATAAAGTCTTACCCTCCTGCTCTCATCTGGTAAAGAGCGTCTTTCACTTTGGGTCCGAAAAGAGAGGACCCATCGAAGGGGGTGTCAGTGAAGGAAGACTTGAAGGCCTCCGCGAAGTGACGTAAGCGCATCCAGGCTTGCCTCCTAAGAGCCAAACCTGAACTAGCTGCCCTACTCGCCCCCTCGGCTGCATAAGATATGAGCCTCATGGACGAGTTGACAATGGAACCAAGGGTGGACAACTGTGTGTTAACAGTCTGCGATACCGCCTCAGGCATGTTACCCATCAAGGTATCTCCCAACTCTTTGAGGAGATCTCTCTGGAGCTGAGTAAAGTGACAAAGGTAATTCAGTGACCGCAGTGTAAAGGTCGCTGAAGACAGGGTACGCTTCCCATAATGATCCATACTCCTGGACTCCTTGTTAGGAGGATGGACGGAAGAAGAAGCCTCTGTAACTTCCTGCTGAGTGGCTGACGCCACCACCATGGCATCTACAGGGACCCCATTTGTCAAGAACTCTTTCCCTGGGGGAGCAGACAGGAACTTATTCGGACTGGGCACCGGTTCCACGGAATCAGGGTGCTCCCACACCCTTCAACAAATAAGGTCTAAGAGTTCATCGAAGGGTGGAGACACCCAGAAGGTGGAAGGTTGAGCTCCGAAGGCCTTGGGGAATACAGACTCCTCCTCAGAGGGGGGCTTGGAAGGCCAGTCACCTCTCTGCCTCAATATCTCCAGGATGTTGGAGAAAGAGACATCATCGGAGGACGACTTAGGGGACCCCTCTGCATCTTCGAGGTCGGTATCTGAGGTGATGGACTCGTCTTGGGAGTCTATGTGCTTCCTCTTGCACAACTTCTTCCTGAGGGGCCCTCAGAAAGTTGGGGACCACTCATGGGGGTGTCCTCAGGCCTTCAAGCTCCACTGTCCACAGATAGGGGAGCGTCAGAAGCTCTAGCCGGGGTGTATGGGGACGGAGTGACCGATCCAAGTGATGTCACTGACGACCTGGCCAGTGCGCTCCTCATGGCCTCGAAGGCGCCCCCGAGTCCGAGGACTGACCCATCTTCGAGACCAGAACCAGAGTCAGGGTCTCCCCTAGCCGAAGCACCGAGAAGGAGACTCGGGGCCAACAGAAGTCCCGATGCATCCCCCTCGGGCCCGACCGAGGAAACCCGAGTGCCGAAACCAGATGACTGAACCGAAATGGTTGGAGCAGACGACGGCTCCGATAAACCTGCCAGGGGTATCGAAGCTGGAGCAAGGACATCACTCGGCGACGAACACTCTGGCTCCGACGACACAGAGGTGCTTGGAGGAGGAATCATCGGTACTGACAAGGGGGTAGGCTCCGGAGCCGACTGGGTCGGAGCCAAAAACAATTTGGCTAACACCGGCGACTGAAGTAGCCTCTGGGCCACCCTATCCACGTCCAAATCAGACAACCTCGAGGATTTGGAGAAAACTGAAGGAGATTAGGATCTCCTACCTATGGACTCCTGTCTAACACTGGGTGACCGGCTCCGAATTGGCTCCAAAATGATCGGAGCTGAGGTCGACTCCAGTACCACAGATACCTCCTGCGGGGACAATGGAGTCGAGGAAGCAGTATCCAAAACAGAGCTCTTGTCCTGCGGCTCTGAAGCCAAAGGAGCCGAGGAGGTTGTAACTATTTTCAAAATTTCCTCCGGGGGCTCCGAAGAACCAGATGGAGCCGGAGATCTTTTCTTAGTTCTGGTAGATTTAGACTTGCCAGTAGAAGAAACAGACTCTAGATCCTCTTCAAAAGAGGGCTTGACTAGGCCCTTCAAAATCAGTTTATTTTTCCTTTCCTGCAGCACCCTAGAGCTGAATGAATGGCAGACACTACATGATTCTTGTAAATGAATCGCACCAAGGCAATAAACAGATGACATGTCCATCTGTAATAGACATTTTATAAGCACATTTAGAGCATTTTTAAACCCGGAGGGTTTATGCTCCTTCTGCTCTTTCGACATGTCCAACAATATCCAAACACTCAACAACAACAGGAGGAAGGCGGGAAACACTACTGGACACAGGAACTCTACTTTAAACATTCCCTAGGAAAAGGAACAGACAACAAACACACTATAGAACGGATGCGAAGGAGAGGACTAGGTCACTCTAAATTAAACGGGCCTAGCCCGCCAAACACAAGGGAAACCACACACACTCTCCAAAAAAACTAATTGAACAGGCTCAAACACACACAAAACACAGCTATGAGAATAGCTTTTTTTTGTATAAAAGAGAAGTACAAAATTTTAGAAAGTTTAGTAAAAGTGTACTTAGCCACAGCCAAGCTCGAGACCACGTCCTAACTCAACGAGCGGCAAATGAGATATGGGGGTTGGGGCAAGGTGCATCCTGGGATACCGATTAGTCCAGCCAATTAGAGACTTCATGCTA
This sequence comes from Protopterus annectens, assembly GCF_019279795.1. Lineage (NCBI taxonomy): Eukaryota > Metazoa > Chordata > Ceratodontiformes > Protopteridae > Protopterus > Protopterus annectens. The sequence goes on along the minus strand of NC_056736.1, from coordinate 553,709,426 downwards.
GAAAATAGTCGGCCGAGTCGAAGCCGATTCTCGGCTCCGAACCCATCAGTAACAAATGTAGGCAAGATAGGACCACATAACATCATATTTTCTCCACAGGGCTCACAGGTAAAGAAATGACTGTATTAGCTTTATGAAAGGTATACTAATAAACCGTACAAATATTTCAGTGCCCAGCCCCATGCCAACAAATGACAGCAGGATAGCTATATACACTATGCAGTCTCCCAGATACATGGCCCTCGAGTGTCACGCTGTCATGGCTACTGATCACTGTTGCCAATAACCTTGCACACAGATATAAATCCAGTAGAAGTATGCCATTAGCACACACACACACACACAACACTGCTGCAGGGTACACCTTTGTTACTCATATATGTAACCTTCACATGTACGAGTCCTCTCTACTCGTGTACCTGAAGTTCTCACAGCTTGCCCCATAGCATTCCAGGTCAACAGATTAACAGGTATCTACATACTATGGTAATAGCCTCAGGTAGATGTAAAGTGAGGGCAGACCAGTAGCATATTGAGCAGTGCTGTTGTGAAAAATATAAGCCTATACAGTTGGTAATGAACCTTTTTTCTCTCAACAACACCCCTTATCTGCTTCAATAATTTTTATTCATATACTACAGGTATGTTTTTCTCAAAACCTAATGTTGGGACATTTGACCAATTACTGTTCATATATTTAAATGGTTCAATATTAACATACCTTGTTGAAATTCCATTGTCGGTAGCCTGTTGCTATAAATGTTACTGGCATGCTGTTACAATAATGACTTATTTCATTTATGCATGTGTGCCATTTGCCATGCAGTTTCTCCAATTCTATTGTTCTCTGTTAATTTGCCCACCTATGCATGCTGTTATATAACTAATGTTGAAATGTTTTGTTCTTGACTAACCAATACACCTTGAAAAACCTCACCACCATACCATGTTTGGGTAGGCAGATCCCAACATCTGCCTGTCCTGCCTCATCTGGCCAGCATGCCTGGGACCCAACCTCAAACTGCCTCCTCCACTGGCCCTGCACCACCCTTGTGTGGAACCATGTTATGGGACGGGACCTGTCCCCCCTTGGCTCCAGGCGTGGAGAGGACCCTGTCACCCAACACCAGTTCAGAGGTATGGTGTGTGCAGGGTCATCCAGAGGGACTTGGATGTATGCCTGCACCAGTCAAAGGACAGACTGGCGCATCTCGAGAGGCAGGCTGGCCCTGTCATCCAGCCCCCAGTACAGTCACCTTCAGGGCCATTAAGGGGCAGTGGTGACTGCCCATGGGTGGGAACTTCAGTCCCACTGTTTCCATCTGGAACCACATTTTCCTCAGATTCCAAACCACCCTCACCGTCCAAGGTGTTTACCCCTGTCTGCGGTCTTGTCCGTCTGCAAAAGCAACCTATCCTAGCCAACTTACCTCCCCAAATGTACCTACAACTCTTCCCCAACATCCCACGTTCACCTTAAAATATAAAAAAAGGGTCATTTGTCCCCACAAAAATAATTTCATCTAATACATAGCTCTCCATTTCACACCCACGTACATTGACATGAGTCAAACATCCACCAATTAATCAACAAACTTATGTCCCCCACACCCCTCCCTGCGGGGTGTGAGGCTCCAAATTCCAAACTGTCCACATCATTCACAACTGTTGCTGGACAAGAAATGGAGAGCTATGGTCCTTACTACACCAGTCCTGCACATCCCTAGCTGCCTTTCATAATGTAATTCCCCCTGCTTGCCCCCGTTTCACCACTTTCCCATCACCCCTTTTTTCTTTTCTTTGTTTGGAATCAGTGTGGATTTAAGTGGGAGTAAGCACCACAAAATTAAGGGAAGCTAAGCATCTCATAGCATCACTTGGCATCATGCAAAACACTGCAAACCCGCTTAAACCTGCTTAAAACAGCTTTAATCACTCTGTCTCATTCTGTCCCTGCCAGGTCTCGAATCTCTGTGCACTACAGTCAGAGCAACATATCACTACACCAAATCTTCTGTGAGAATTACTAATGCTTTTGTAAATATATCATGCATTACAATCATTTAACATTAGGGGGAAAAAGTCATCACTGCCAAGTCTTGAACCCAAGCCCCTGTGCACTAGAGGCAGAGCAACCCACCACTATGCCAAATCAGCTATGGGAATTAGCAATGCTTTTGTGAACATATCATGCATTACAATCATGTAACAGTAGTGGAAAAAAGACAAAGCTGCCATGTTTTGGACACAGGGCATTCTGAACCAGAGTCACAGCAACACAACACTATACTAAATCAGCTCTGGCGAATTAATGATGCATTTGTAAATATATCATGCACTACGATGATGCAACTTTAATGAAAAAATACATCAGTGACAAAGTTTGAACCCAGACCTATCTGGACTACAGTCAGAGCAACATATCAATAAGCCAACTGACTTGTGGAGCAGAGCAGCTGTTTTTGCAAACATATCCTGATTGCCAGTCACACACTACTCCTATATATACTGGCGCAATTTACAGTGTACTTGGGCCTCTGACGCAGACACAGAACCAGTACACAGACAAATAAATGCAGCTAGATATACTGGAGGCCTACAATATCTGGTAGAGCTGACAACTACACACACTTGCTGAATATCCACAGTTGCGCACCCCTAGTCGTGGCAGGGTCCTCATAAAAACCTACTCTGTGTGCACACATACTGGCAAGTCAGTGCAGATTGGGGTTACAAAAGCATGACAGCTCAGTGTCACATGTCATACCCACCAGAACATACATGTCCATGCTAATCCTGTGTCACAAACTGTATGCATACACATGCGTCTTACAAATACACCTGCCATATGAATGGCTTGGTAGCTCCATATGTTACAGTTTTAGTATTTGTCACATGTAGAAACCCACAGTCCTGGCCCACAGCCCAGTGTGTGGCATGACAACTACATGCATGCCAATACAACACAGGAATAATGGAGTCCTGCAATTTCCAGCAAAACAGGTTGCTCCTACTGCAGTCACTGCCACCCACAGTAGCACTTAAAACCCCGCAGAGTGGGACACAATTCAAATTATGAATGTGTACCACATGTTGCCTAACACTCTCTGGACAGCACTATTACGTAACATATGCACCACAGGCAAATGCCTCACCTGGACTGTCGTGGATACCCTCAACCAGGCCATACTGTGACAACAGCTGACACCGCACCCTCACCGACGGTTACAGCTTGCTCTTCTCCACTGTCTTCACAATCCCTATTCTGACTCCTGGCCAGAATGCAGCAGTATGTCCAACTACCTGCTGTAGACTTAACATTGCTCCCAAACACCTAGAGCAGGGCATCCACACAACAGACAAACAAAGGCTTGGGGGGGGAGAATGTTGAGGTTTTTAAGGGACATGCCTCAGTCTGCCCCTACAAGTATACACAGCTGATAGACCAGCATCAATTGTAGCGGAATGCAGAGTCAGACAGAAAAGGATCTGTGATGCTCACATCTGCCTGTCTCCTTACTCACCACAACACACATGTACACAGTACAATGCTACAGAAACTGAAAGTCTGTTAACAATGGCCAGACATACATACCTCTAAACTGTATAGATTTTCACAGAATGCCCATGTTATTGCCTCATAGTTTTGGCCTGTTCCATATAACATTTGCGTTTTTCGGCCAAATCACTGGGATGAAATGAGCAATGATGTCATTAAATAATGATATACATTTGAATTGCAAACTTCAAATCCCTCAGAAAATGTATGTCAAAACAAACCATGTTACTCTAGCAAATTTCAAAGTTTATAGGAGCAATATTTAAAATCCGTCCCTACTTATGATCCTTTGTCCCCCCATTTTGTCATGCTTTGTCCAGATTTCTTGAGTTAACAGGTTGAGACCTAACCAAACACCCTAATAATGGGCAACTTCAACTACCCCACCATTAACTGGGAAAACTACTCGTGTACCAACTCCTTAGCTCAACGCTTTCTGGAATTCAAACTCCAATGCCCTGGATCAACTTATCCACACCCCCACCAAGGGCAACAATATCCTAGACCTAGTCATTACCAACATGAGTGACCGGTGTTCCACACCTGAAGTCAACTAGGAAGAAACTGTTGCAAAAGAGAGTAAAATCCCATGAGTGGAGGAGCTCCCTGGTCAGCCTCAGTAAGAAGCTGAGATCCCTTATAAGATCCTCCAAAGCTAGCCGCGAAAACAAAATCGTCACTAATTCTAAGGACAACCACAAAGCATTCTATAGCTATGTCAAGAATCTCGATGGCAACACCCAGCTTTGCTCTGAGTTACAGCACAACGGCACGAAAATTACAGAACCAACTGATATTGCCAACATCCTGGCAGATAGGTTCAGTGCTAACTTTACCCCCGCCCATCCTCTAAAGGGCCCATATCTATACAGGAAGAATACAGAGTCCCTGTAATCACAACTACGCAGGTAAAAGCTGCACTCTCTAAAGTCAAAAACACAGCATCCATGGGACCGGACAACATCCCAGCCTGTGTTTTACACGAACTTCAGCATGAACTGGCTCCCCACTTAAGCACCATGTTCAATAATAGCCTCGCATCAGGCTTTGTGCCCACTGAATGGTGCACAGCAGTAGTTATCCCACTCCACAAAGGGGGAGCCACCACTGATCCCGGGAACTATTGCCCTATTAGCCTGACGAGCCTGGTCTAAGGCCATGGAACGTATCATCATGGAATTCATAAACAAAGACATTGGTAACCTCCAAACTCTGGATCCCATCCAGTTCGAGTTTATGAAAGGCAGATCATGCCTCCTGAACCTGATAGACTTCTTTGAGGCAGTCACCAAAGCCATAGATGAGGGTAAGGTGGTTCACTCAGCCTATCTTGACCTCGCCAAGGCTTTCGGCACCATCCCCCATTCTGGGATTATAGCTAAACTCACTAAACTAGGTATAAATCCCTATGTCACAAGATGGGTTGCCAACTGGCTCACTGACAGAACCCACACTGTAAACGCTGCAGACTCCAAATCTGACCTCAAACCAGTGACAAGTGGAGTACTACAGGGTTCAGTCCTGGGACCTCTCCTGTTTGGTATCTACTTCTCTGAAGTAGATACCAAACAGAGAAGGCCTCTAGCTAACGAAGTTCACAGATGACTGCAAACTAGGAGCCATAGTCAAGTCCCCAAATGATGTGGACATCCTACAGAAGGGCCTCGCTGAGACAAATGCCTGGTGTCAGAGCCATGGCCTCAAGCTCAATGCCAAAAAGTGCAGTATCATCCCCTTTGGTAAAAACTCTGTACCCATGAACTACCACATAGGCAGCAATCTACTTAACACCGAATGTGTGATGAGAGACCTTGGGACCCAGTTGGACAGTAGTCTCTCCTTTGATAGTCACATTGCCACAGTAGTCAGGAAGTCCTTCTATGTGGCACATCTCATCATAAAAGGGTTCTCATCCAGGAAAAAAAAAAGAGGTCATTGTTCCCCTCTACTCGACACTCATTAGACCCATTATAGAGTACAACGCTCCTTTTGGAATGTACCTCACAAGACATCTGCAGCAGCTGGAAAAGCCACAGAAGTACCTCACAAAGAGGATTACTGGCCTCAAACAAATGCCCTACACCAACCGTCTCAAAAAACTCCAGCTTTACTCCATAGCATATAGTCTACTCAGAGGTGATCTCTGCCTCACATATAAAGCTATGTCAAACTCAGAGCTGTTGGACATGCTACATCTGAAAGAATCCCAATCCCTCCGAGCTACACACTCTAGGGACCTAAACCTTGTCACCACAATAAACAGGACATGTTGGAGGGATAGATTCCTGTCCCAGAGACTTCCCATACTCTGGAACAGGCTACCCATCTATGTCAAGCAAAGTTCTTCATTAGCACTCAAGAAAAACCTTGATGAGTGGATGGAAATAGAAAATACACCCCGGGGATCACTTCTGTCTCTCTGCTCGACAGTGGCACAGGAAAATAACTTTCTTGGGTGGCGTAAGCCAGGGAACCTTGTTGGCTAGGCTTATGTAGGCCCTTGGGCCAATAGCCTAGTACCTACCTATGAAAGGTATGACTGAGCTTCAAGAGTGTAACCACAGTGTACTGTACTGGCAAAGATCAGAAATGTATATAAAGTATTACCTGTGCAAATGTATGTATTAATAGTAGAAGCTAGAAGCCTCGAACATACAGACATAAGTTCCAGAACTTCAAGTAAATAAGCTGAACTTGTTTTACAAATGTGTTACCAACGTATCGGTGCAGCAAGCAAACAAATGTCTGCAGGTAGTGGCTTTTGTATAGTTGAAACTTAAATAATTACTAGGTTGAAATTGTAAAAGTGTTTAACTGTGTTACGACTTCCAGTTCTACACAAACATCAGACAAATATGTACTTCTGACGCAAAGATGTTAAAATGTATGTTAATTGCTGTTAGCCTGGGAAGTGAAGGCAGGTGACACGCATTGATGTAATCTGAGCTAACCCAGCATTAATGTTGATTATTACTTTCAGACCCATCTCCTAGAAAGACCTTTGCATGTTGTATGTGTCTGTGTATCTGACAACATCCTCTCATCTGCATTTGCCTTGCTAACAGTAAGGACCTAAGGAAACATAAAATCATTTACATATAGATGGGAATATATCTGTCTGATGTTTGTGTGGTCAGCAGTGCTCTGAGTATCAGGCATCCATGCACTTCATGTTGATTTGAAGCCCTTTATCCAAGGATTGATCACTTCTATTTTGTATCTTATTCTAGTATTACATTTGTTTTGTTTTAATTTTTCTGTTCTGTTGGAGTTTTACGAGTTCCCCTCCCACTTTTCCAGTCCTTGTTGTGTTCTTAAATTTGGTGGCTTTTGAGTTGCCTGCTCCTACTATAAGTCATTTTGGACACTCCTCCCAGTCCCATCCCATCATCTTATTCTACTGAGCAGAGAGAGAGAGACGAGCATTTGGGAAGACCCCCCTGGTTTCCCAAACGTAAATTATAGTGTTTCATCCCTTCCCACTTAACATATTAAAATAATTCTACTTTGTGTTGCTTCCTACTTTATTTTGCCTCTGCTGCCTGTTCTTAAAAGTACTCAATTGCACTTATTCTGCTGCATTTATTACTGCTTGTTAGCAGCCTGATTAAATTGTAACTGATATTCTAAGCTTTTTGGTTTAATCACTTGGGCTTCAGGCCAGTTATTGTACATTAAAAAGGTTTGTGGTCCACACTCTTGTGGGAGGAGAGGTTCTGCCCTTCTGAGCTGGGAATTTCTGGTTAAAAGGTTTACTGTGCCTGTTTTTTTTTTGCACTGTTTCTTTCTGAAATTGGTGTACCTTGTTTGCTGTAGCATAGACTAGATTCAGACCTGCTGAATCTAGCGTTGTTTGTATAACTTGAGCACTAATTCCAGGCTGTCTTTTTTGGAAAGGGTTCCCCTGCATCCTAGTGGCAGGAGTGTGCAGCTAGAACATGTCCGATTGAAGACAGCTGGAACAGGCCTCAGTTTTGAGCTTTTTAATTGGTTAATTTGTTTAAATCAGTTTGCTCATTTGCTACTGTTATATTTAAGTGTATATCTGTTCTCCTGAGTTAAACTGACATAAACAGAGTTTAAATTATCTTTAGCATAGTCTGGTTACAGGTTTTGCTGTATTCAGATCTGTTAGTGTGATTCCTGTGTTTCCTGCTACACCATCTAGTGTTGGCCAGGGCCTGCCTGCACTTAATGGGAACAAGTGAACTGTTTGGAACTGGTCTGGCATAGGGTGTTGAGCTGAGAGCTCAGGGACAAGGGGTGGTTGGGTCAGTTCCAGTGTCTCTATTTTACCTTTGTTTTTGTGGTATTTAAAACCAGCATCTGTGTGGGTTGTGCTTGTTTGCCTGTTGCACACCACCCTTTGCGAGGTAACTCAGTTGCATTTTTTCCCTTACCAGCACTTCTGAGTGAGGCCCTTGCCTTCAGCAACGATATTGATTTTATCCAGCCATACTCACACCTATAGGTACTCTCCTCAGATAGTACCCACTCTACTATCCCTTAACGCTGTTCCACAGATTCTGATAACCATAGACGGACAATGCGAGAGTGTGTAGCAACTGCCTGATGTACACAGACAACTCTCTACTACTACCACCTAAGAACACGATAATGTGAGAGACGCAATCACATTAAGAACCTAGGATCCTTGCTGTTGCAGTCAAAAGCCAGTACATGATTGACAGACCATGATGATTTCCCACAGATGGCCTTCATCTGTCTCCCCTGGGCATTAAGGCTTCTAGCAAAGGCTCCTGCTTCCCCCATAGTGTCTTTTTTAGCCAAAGTCATGACCACAATACTACCAACATGAATAACTTGTATAAATGAAAATAATGGTCATGCTGCTAAATGCCATCGATTTTAGCATAAAACTGGACTCAGTTCCTTGCCCTGGAGGAAGCTGACATTTGTGCAGTCATTGGAACCTGGTTCAAAGCTGTGGAGATCACTCCAACCTTACGAAGTTACTCAGCCTACCATACTTTCAGACACCAAATGGAGGGCTACAAAGCCGAAGGAGGTGGAGTTCTAATATTTATCAAAGACATACACACCTCCAGGCTGGTCGAAGAGTAGGACGCACAGGACACACTGCAAGTGCAGCTATTTACAAAACATATATTCATTCATAGCTAGCTATAGACCCCCCAACCATGACACAGGACACCCACTCCACCTATCTGGACTTACCTCAATCCATCAAGATTCAACCCTCTACCCTGATCCTGGGTGACCTTAACTATCCAACCACAGCGTGCAGGACCTATTCTAGCCCAAACATGAACGGCCAGAGATTCCACGACTTTGTCAATCACAATGCATTGGATCAGCTGCTCGACACCCCTATGAGGGGGTGAAATTAGCTTGTACTTGGTCCTAACCAACATAAGTAGCCACTGTAGCACTCCTATACAGTGTCATCCACTTTGGTAAAATCCCACCACAAAGCAATCACTTTTGAACCCACTATCTCCTCTGATCCCCCCCCCCCGTCAGAGTCACACGAAAAAACATGACCAGCAGACTACATTCGCCTCACAGCAGGTATAAGGAGCTGCACAGCCACCGTCCCTTCAGTTGGAACTAGCACTAATGTCCAAGCCTACACCAGGACTATACAAGAGCACCTACATGGCTGTATGGACTCAGCAATACCTGACAGGACCAAATCATCATCAAGGAAGAGTAAACCTGTCTGTTGGACAGCAGCAATAAACAAAGTATCACAGATGAAGATAATTGCTGTCCAGGGCCAAGAAGGAGCAGGTGCCAAGTTTGAAGCAATCTGTCCTTTGTTTGAACAAGCAAATAAGGTCACTGGTGAAATCCTGTAAGGCTAACTTCAAGTCCAAATTGGCCACATCCACAAAGGACAATCACAAGGCCCTCTTCACATATGTCCGCAATCTCAAAGGCAACACCCAAATCCACACTAAACTGGTGGTCAATAACACCACATACACAAACGTCATAGATATAGCCAACCTGCTGGCAGACAGGTTCAGTGAAAACGTCACCCCCCCTGCCCCCCATCAGTACACCAGGACATCCCCAGCACCTGCCCTCCTCCCCTCATCACCATTGAGAAGGCATTAAGGACCTGCTCCAAGGCAAAAAATAAAAAGTCTCCATGGGACCTGATAACATCCCTGCCTGTATCCTACATGAACTCAGGCATGAGCTCTCAGCTCCATTAGACACCCTATTCAACCACAGCCTAAGCACTGTCCTCCATACAGCTGGTATGAAACCAGCCACTGTCATTCCCCTACACAAAGGTGGAGCATCCACTGACCCAGGCAATTATAGGACCATCAGCCTAACTACCCTGATCTTCAAGGTCATGGAATGCATTATCATCGACCTTATAAACAAGGACATTGGCAACTTTCAAACACTGCACCCCACACAGTTTGGTTTTGTCAGAGGGAGATCACAGCTATTAAACATGGTTGACTTCTTCAAAAAAGTGACCAAAGCCACGGACAAGGGGAAGATGGTACACAGTGCCTACCTTGACCTGGCCAAAGCCTTTGACACTATTCCACACTCAGGCATAATACATAAACCCTCCCACATAGGTATCACCCTGTATGTTACCAGATGGGTAGGTAACTGGCTCACTGATAGAACCCACTAAGTCAAAGTAGGGGAAGCCACCTCTAGTAGTAGACCTGTAACAAGCAGTGTACCCAAAGGATGAGTCTTGAGGCCTCTACTGTTTGGCATATACCTGTCTGAGGTGCAAGCCACAACCAGTGGTCTGTGACTGACCAAGTGTGCAAATGACAGCAAGCTGGGTGTGGTCTTATATTCCTCTGGTGATGTGAACATCCTCCAAGAAGGCCTTACTCAAAATCATGACTGGTGCCAGAAGCATGGCCTCAAAATGAATGCCAAGAAATGCATCATTATCCCCTTTGAGGAAACAGTCATTCCCAATACTTATGGCATTAATAACAATGTACTACGCATGCAATCAGTCATGAGGGCCATTGACACCCAGGTTGATAGCAACCTGACTTTTGACCACCACATTGCCTCCATTTTAAGGCTGTCTACATGGCCCACCTCATAAATCAGGATATGTCATCCAGGAACAAGGAGGTCATAGCATCCGTGTAGTCCTCCCTTATCAGACCCATTATTGAGTACAATTCCCCCTTCGGTATATACCTTGCCATGCACATGCAGCGGTTGGAGAAACCGCAGAGATTCCTGACCAGGAAAAACCACGGTCTCAAAACATCTATCCTATACAGACTGCTCAGAGGCGACCTGTGTCTGGCATATAAGGCCATGTCCGACTCAGCATTGATGAGTTGCTACATAACCATAAGACAAACTAAACTCGCCCAACCTGCACGGAAGGCCTTAATCTGGTTTGTGACATGAATAGAACTTGCTTGTGGGATAGAGTGGTGTCCCAAAGATGAGATCAACTGTGGAAAAGAGTCCCTCTCCATGTCATGCAGAGTACCTCTCTAGGCCTCTTTAAGAGGAACCTGGATGGGAACCAGAACATACACCCCTGGGATCCCACCTGTGTCATTGCTGGACAGAGGAAACAGGTGATGACTTTGAAGGAACACTGGCCAAAGTCTTGGCTACGCCTATAAGAGCCTCTGGACCAATAGCCTAGTATCATCCTACTAACCTATGAACTTATTACCAGAAGTGTTTGCTGTAATTTTAGACTGCCCTGCAATGTCTGAAATTATTCCCTGCGAGTCTTAACTCTGTAGTTACTGTATTGATGGAGTATTGTCGTGTTCCTTTATTAATTATTATTAAATATAAACTTGTAATTGTGCCTGGTCTGTATAGAACTAAGTAAGCTCTTAAGAGTACTTGCATGTGTATTCGGTGACACTGTACAGCCCACTCCAATAGGCTAGGTCTTGGTCACACTTACCATTTGGCTAATAAGCACATCATACAGTAGGATTCATCACCCTTTGGTAAGGGCCTTACAGTAGCTGACAGAGAGCTGGATTGTGGCAGTCGGAAGTACCTTTAAGTGTGGACAAAAGGGGCCATAGCTGGTAAACCTGTGCCAGCCTTTCCCAGGAGTGTGTGTATGATTCATAAATCTTTCCAGAAGTGTGTGTGGGATTCATAAATCAAATCTCAGTGTGTGTGTGTCAGCTACTTGAGCAGGGACACAAAGCACAGGTCAGACAGAGAGGGTGATGGATGTTTTTGTTTGAGCACTCTGCTAAGATGTTAACCATATATCTGTGCCAGTGGGGAGTCTTACTTGGGATCTGGAGAGAGAGGGAGAAACCAGCCCCAGACTGACTGTGATCTCTTTGTGCTCTGAAGGGTAACTGTACTTTATGGTGTGTGTATTTGTCATTCTCCCACTGTGTACTTCCCTCACTGGTGGTAGTAGTGCAGACTGAGGCTCCTTGATTACTTGGCCAGTGCAGGGACGTCACACTGACAGTACATACTGGTGGATACAGCTGGCATATCACATCATGTACCAACCTTGAGCCCGTCTCAGTCTGGCAATGTCATACAGGATTATTTCACAGATTGTCCAGGTCTCCCTGACCATTCGTGACATATTCTGGCTAAGTCAGTATGTACCCCCCACACCTTATCTGATTGCCTGACACCTATGGCTAGCATACCTGGTGAGCCCCTGCAGAAGGACAGCAGGTTATAGGTACTAGTAGTGGGGGGATGCTGACTCTGGCTCAGCAACAGTGTGTACATACCGAGCATACAATGTAAGGGAATGGATACAGTACCAGATATTCATGTACCATTACTGTGTCCCCAGGGATTTGGCATGTCACAGACACATTCCCCAAACTCTGTGGACAACCATAATGTATTATCCACCTGGTGTGCAGGAATACACATTTGTCTGGCGGGGGGGGGGGGGGTCTACATCTATCAGGCACATGTACCCATTTGCAAACATCTGGGTACTGCAAATATCAGACACCTATGAGGAGGCCACCCTAACACCACATATGCACCGCTCTCTGTTACTGTGTACCCCAGATGCTCCTGGATGTCCACATGCACCTGTAGTAGCACTCACCTATTTGTCAGATGTAGGCTGGATGACATGTTACAGTAATGTTGACCATAGGGGACACCCAGCGGTTGATGGCAGTGATGTCTGTGGACACACAACACAGTCTGTTGCAGCAGTCAGGCAGTGTCTGGTAGTCCTGGTACCATCTCAGGTTACTAGGCTATGGGCCGTGAGCATACATATGCCTAGCTCACATGTTAGCACATGCGTATGCAAGGCAGCAGCTGATTTCCCCATCCAACAGGGACACAGGCGGTATCCAAAGGGTGTACGTGCTGTTAACCATCCAGTTGACCAGGTTATGCCTGCAAAGGTTTAGGTAGCTACCCTGCCTAATGTGGGGAGGGTACTCATTCCACCGCAGGTTGCTTTTGTGCAACACACACATGAGCTGTCCACAAGGCAGTCCAGGTCACCCAATGAGTTGAGTGTGTGTGTGTGTGTGTGTGTGTGTGTGTGTGTTACCACAGTGGAGCATGGCTTGCAGATGTGCAGCAGTGACAGCAATGTGGGGTCTGTGACTGCCGTGCATGCCACAATGACATAACTCCTGTATGACACCGGGTACAGGGTTGGCATTATGGCCCAATACCAAGACAGGCTATTCAGTATCTACATTGGAAAGCATGCTTATATTAAGGTTAATTTTACATTTTTATATTAATGTTACTTTTACTTACAGATATAGTTACTTGCATTTGCAAGGAACAGGTACCAGACGTCAAGAAATATAAACTGGATGCATTTAATGTTAGTAAAAAAAGTCAAGTTTAAGCATAGCTGAGCGGTTTTGCACAGTGCGGTTTGGTGCTCAGCAATGCTTAAATGAAATAAGAGGTATATACAACAGTCTAACAGCAGATTCTTAATGGCTGAATGGTTAAGGCACCAGCACTTGTACATTAGGTGCAAGGGTCGAATCGCGACCATTCAGCTTTTTACATGTTTAGGGAAATTATGTAAATGTTTTTATTTGTTTTGTATATGTATTACAGTACATTAACTGTGGTAGCCCAGCTTGACCAGAAGCCCATTTGCAGTGGAGACCTGAGTATAAAAGCCCAGCTACACACATGTCCGAAACTATTACAGTTACAGGAACAGATAACGTAGTTAAATGCATAAGTTTAGAAGATGCAATAAAACAGATGCACCTAAGAATGAAGTAACATTACTGAATAATAAGTTACAATACTGTTGTATATATCTAAGCAGTAATTAGCTTGCTATGCAAAGCCAAGACCAGCAACAAAATAACCAGACCTGGCAAATGTCAAACCCAGGACCATCTGCACCAAAGTCAGAGCATTGTACCATTATGCCAAATCATCTGTGGGTATTTAGTGTTTATTTTAAAATACATCATGCAGTGCAGTGATGTAACATTAGGGAAAACATGTCTCCCAAGTATTGAACCCAAGACCCTCTGCATCAAAGTCAGAGCAACGCACCACTAAGCCAAATCAGCTGTGGATATTTAGTGTTCATTTTTAAATTACAACTTGCAGTACAATGATGTAGCATTAAGGGAAACAACTACACCCAGGACCCTCTGAACCAGAGAGTCAGAGCAACACACCAATACAACTAAACTGTAGGGAATTACCCCCGTTCCTGTATATATATATATCATAAGTCACAGCGATGTAACAACAGGAATAACATACACTTCCACCAAATACAGAAACCTGAAACATCTGAACCAAAGCTCAGTGCAATACACCAGTAAGGCGTCACACCTCTGGGGAAATCAGCGGTGCTTGTACCAAGACAACCTGATTCCCAGTGACACAACTTCCACATATAATGGCATAAATGACAGCTTACTTGGGCCTGTGATGCAGACACTGACCCAGTACACAGTCAAATAAATGTTGATGGATGCACGCCATGCCTACGATATCAGGTACACCTGACAAAGTACAGTTTTGTACCTACCATAAATGTAGATGTCCGATAGGAATGCATCTGCAGTCTTTACAAATGGGTTGTCCTGTCGTCAGGCAGCCCTTCGGTCGGCCGGATTCCAAAGTCTGGGTCTGGCTTCGGCTGGTGTCGCACTTCACCCGACGTCATTGTGGCAGTTCTTCGGGTATAAAGGCATCAGCCGACGCTATTTTCCTCAGTGTTTCTTGCCCCAGATGCCAGGTGCCCTCTTGGATGGCTAAATTTGGATAAATGCCAAAGTTTCCAAATAGTAGAGAGCAAACACACAAAATAAGCATGTATGTACATATATACAAACAAATACACCATAATAGATCCCCCCCAAGCTAGCTGAAGATTGGCAAATACCCTAGGAGTACCTCAGAGGGGAAGGAGGGTGGGTAATACTGACTGCAGATGCATTCCTATCGGACATCTACATTTATGGTAGGTACAAAACTGTACTATGTCCTTCAAGGATGCATCTGCAGTCTTTAAATGGGTAGAATACCATAGCTAAACTAGGGGAGGAGGAAATGAGTAGAGATTATGGTGTAGTTAGGATCCCTTGCAAAACAGCAGTGGCAAAACCAGCACGGGATCTAGAGTATAGAGGTAAATTATAATGCTTGGCAAATGTATGCACGGAGGTCCAAGTAGCAGCCTCTATAATGTCCTTGGTAGCCACTCCTCGTAAGAAAGCTGTGGTAGTGGCTGTAGCCCTTGTGGAGTGAGGCCTGATGTTCTCTGGAGTCTTCTTTCCATGGTAGGAGTAACAAAATCTAATGCAATTTCCTATCCATTTGGAGATTGTCTGTTTTGAAATTGGTTTTCCTTCCTTTCCTGTTGCATATGCTACCAGAAGCTGGTCAGTTTTTCTATTGGTTTTTGTCCTGTCCAGGTAGTAGCGTAATTGTCTATGTACATCCAAGGTATGTAAGAGCCTTTCTCCCCTGTTCTGTGGGTTGGGAAAGAATGTAGGAAGGTGGATAGCCTGATTTAAAGAGACTCTGGATACCACCTTAGGCATAAATGTAGGATTTGTTCTCATGGACACTATCTTGATGGAAGATCAGGAAGGGTTGCACTGCCATTAATGCCTGTAGTTCAGAGACCCTTCTTGCTGAAGTTATTGCCAGCAGGAAAGCAGTCTTCCAGGATAAGTATTGTAATTCTGCTGTTGCTGCTGGTTCGAAAGGGGGAAGTGTCAGTTTTTCTAGCACAAAGTTCAAGTCCCATGCTGGCAATGGAGGTTAGGTTTCCTGGGAGGTTTTACATTTTTAATTCCTCTCAAACTGTCTGAGCAGAGGATGCGAGAAGACAGGAGGATCCAAGCTGTATTCTGCTGAAATAGCTGATGCATGTATCTTGATGGAGGAATAGGACAGGCCTGTATGGAAGAGCTCCGCCAAGTACTCCAGGATGTTGGCTAAGTTCACCAGTGTCAGATCTTGCCCCTTTGCAGTACTCCAGATGAGATATCTTTTCCATTTTGCTGCATAATTCTTCCTTGTTGAAGGTCTACGAGCCTCCAGGATTATGTCTTTAACCCTTTGGGATAAATTTGGGTTAATTGCTGTTATGTAATGTTCCAGGCAGTTAGCTGCAGAGTTTTCAGGTTTGGATGCAGGATGCTGCAGTTGTTCTGTGTTAACAGTAATGGGATCAGGGGCCCATATTTGTTCCCGGGACATGCTCCTCAGCAATGGATACCAATGTTGTCTTGGCCAGTCTGGAGCTATCAGAATGATCCTCGGATGTTCCTCTTTGATCTTCAGAAGCACCTTGTGCATCAAAGGAAGTGGTGGGAATGCGTATGCTTATCAGGCTTTTCCAACTGAAAGATAGGGAGTCCACCTTCCAAGCAAGTGGGTGGTACGTCCTTGTGCAGAATTTCTTTAGCTGGTGATTGAGTGGGGATGCAAACAAGTCTATTTGTGGTAATCCCCATTCTGTTGTGATGGCTTTGAAGATGTCCGGATGCAGCATCCATTCGTGGGCATCTGTTGTAGTTCTGCTTAATATGTCTGCTAGAATGTTTTCCTTCCCTGGTACATAAATTGCCTGTAACTGAATGTTGTAGCTCAGAGCCACATCCCATAGGTCCAGTGCCAGCCGGCATAGAGGATATGAGTGTGTGCCTCCCTGTTTGTTGATGTACCACATAACTGTGGTGTTGTCTGTCCTTATCATCAACTGACCTTCTTGGAGAAAGGGTCTGAATGCCTGGATTGCCAATTTTACTGCCATCATTTCCTTTAGATTTATGTGCAGGTGCAGCTGGTCTTGAGTCCATAGGCCTTGAATGCACTTGCCCAGCATGTGTGTCCCCCAACCGAGGTCTGAGGCATCTGTCGTGATGGTTTGTCTTGGTTGACTTTTGCAGAAGGGCAATCCTGTGTTTGATTGGCAGGCCTGAGCCCACCATAGGAACTCTTGCTTCAGGCATGGGATCATTGGAATTTTGGTTTCTAGGCTGTGCTTGTGCTGGGACCACAAATTCTTTAGGTACCACTGTAGCTTTCTCATATGCAGCCTGGCATGAGGAACCAGTATTATGCAGGATGCCATGAAGCCTAGAGCTTGTAGCACTTTTCTTGCAGTTAGATGGTTCTGCTTTGTTAATGCCAAGAAGTAGAGAGGAAGTTGCTCTTTCTTTTCTGCAGTTAGAAATGCCATTTGTTTTGATGTGTCCAGTTCTGCACCCAGAAAGGTTATTCTTTGGGATGGAATCAGCCTTGACTTTTTTGTATTGACTGTATATCCCAGGGCTTGCAGAAGGTAAATGACTCTTTGTAAGTCTTCTGTTAGTTTGATTTTGTTGTCCGCTTGTATCAGGCAGTCGTCCAGGTAGGGATAGATTTGAATCCCCTGAAGTCTGCAATGAGCGATTACTGATGCCAGGCATTTCGTGAACACTCTGGGCGCAGTAGATAAGCCAAAGGGCAATGCTGAGAATTGATAGTGCTCTGAACCTGCAAGAAATCTGAGGTATCTTCTGCAAATTGGTCTTATGGGGACGTGCAGGTATGCCTCCTTGAGATCTAGAGTTACCAGCCAAGACTCCTTGCCCAGCATGGGAAGAAGCTGCTGTAGGGTCAGCATTTTGAATTTTGGAACAATGAGGAATGTGTTTAAAGCGGACAGGTCTAGAATAGGCCTCCATTTGTTTTCTTTTCTTGGTACCAGGAAGAGTCTGGAGTAAAATCCCTTTCCTTGCTCCATCGATGGTACCTTTTCCACAGCTCTCATTCTTAATAATTGAGATATTTGCTTTAGAGCTTCTGTCCTTTGAGTAGGTGGTAGGTTTGGCATTCCTCTCTTTCCTGGTAGAGTATGGAAATGGAACCTGTAACCTTGGTCTATAGTCTGCAAAATCCATTTTTCTCTTGTAATGCAATGCCAGTTCTTTGAAAATAAGGTTAGCTTTCCGCCTAAGGGTGCTTCTAGTTGTTCCCTGGTAGGCGGTGCCACCAACAAGTCACTGTGATTGAGTTGTAGTGGTGGTGGTGGCTGTATCCGTGCCTCGCTGGTTGTTACCTTGCCACTGGCGTCCCCTGTAGGCACCCCTGGATTGGTTTCTGCCTCTAGAGCGCCTATTCCTGCCTCTTTGTGCCTTAGAGGAGTCCGGAAAGGACCAATTTTTGGAGGGCCAGTTCCTGCTAAACCTTGGAGGTTGAACTTGTAAGAAATCTTTCACTGTTTGTACAGATTTTGCCTTCTCTTCCATCTTTTTTAGTACCTGCTGTGCAGGGGAACCAAATAAATTGACCTTGTCCCCATAGGTGCATCCAAAAGCTTAGATTTGACATGGTCTGGTAATGCCTGTTCTTTCAACCATGCATGCCTCCTGATAACTGTGCCAGTCATGGCTGATCTAAAGGAAGCCTCCAGTGCATCATAGCCACATTTTAAAGAATGGTTACTAACCTGCTGTATGTTATGTACCATTTCTTGAACATACTTTTTATCTAAAGATTCTTCAGAGGACAGCTTTTTAGTCAACTGGTCAAGCATAAACTCTTGATATTGAATCATATGAAATTGGCAGTTCAAAGCTCTAGCTGACAAAGTAGCAGAAGTGTAAACTTTTTTACCCCATCTCTCTAAGGACCTGGATTCCCTTTCAGAGGGGAGGGGGTTCTTAGTAGAAGTAGCTGCTACAGCTTTAGGACCCTGGGAGATAGTCTCTGGATCTGCAAAAGGAGCCTTATATAAATGGTGATGAGGGAGATAGTCTCTGGATCTGCAAAAGGAGCCTTATATAAATGGTGTTGAGTGTCCGGGACCCTGTAGAACCTGTCGGGCTTAGCAGGAGCCGGAGGTAATGAATCAGGAGCAGTGCAAGCATCATTAAATGCATCATCAACAACAGAAAGAACTGGAGGTATAGCTAAAGGCCTATGCTGTGGCAAATGTAGAAAGGTCCTAAGCCTTTTTCTGGAGTCTGAGAAATCTTGGCCCTGCCACTGAAATTGTTCCCTCATAGCATGCAAGGTTTCCCCAAAGGAAAATTCCTCAGGAGGAGAGGCTGAAGGGATGGACTCTTCAGCATCAGAGTCTTCGTAAGGAGAATAAGAAGCCTCAGGAGGGTCTGTATGTTCTGAGTCATCAGAGGAATCATCTGTGGATACTGGCTCAGGGGCTCTGCTCTAGGCCTCTTTTCTGGAGGAGGGAGAGAGGCCCTGTCTGGATGAGGCTGGGCTCCACGTATTAAAGAGATGTGATCCTCCGCCAAAGAAAGTACATGTGGGCTGGCGCTGCGTCTGTGAGAGAGTGGCTTGGCAGACACAGTTTTTGATGCTTTGGCTGCTTTAGCCCTAGCAAAGGCCTTAATAGACATAGCTGCAGGAGGCCTAGCAGCTCCACGTGCAGGGGTTGAAATATCCAGGGGAATGGTGTCTGATAAATCCTGTGAAACCGCAACAGAAGGTTGGATTTCAGAAGCCGTTTCTACCAGGTTAGAAGGGGCCTCGGTAGAAGGCATGATTTCGGCTGAAGAAAGAACCGCTTGCTCGGTTTCGGCCGAAACAGCGACACTCGTGGTTTGCTTAACCGCGGTTTCGGCCGAAACCGCGGACTGCGAGTGTCGGTCCTTTTCTTTGCGTTTTTTGGTAATTTGCGTAGTCGGAGGATCCGACGGCATAATATAGGCAAAATCGGAGCCAAAAATCTGTTCAGCAAACTCCGACCGGCGTCTAAGCGTCCGTCGGTTAAAAGAAGCACAGGCTAGACAAGCTGCTACGTCGTGGTCTGGGCCTAAACAATGTATGCAATAGGAGTGGAAATCTTTATGAGGTATTTGTTTCCCACAAGATAAGCAGTTATTCACTTTCTCTGACATCGGCTGAGGCAAGAAAGAGTCCCCAACGGGGTACTTAGCTTTATAGAAGTCTTCGAAGTAATATTCGGTAGTAGTAATCTCTGGATCTGACCGACCGGCACTTGCGAACAGCTTCTGCTTCAGGTGCCACGCGGCAAGAAAGACTGAGGAAAATGGCGTCGGCTGATGCCTTTATACCCGAAGAACTGCCGCAATGACGTTGGGTGAAGTGCGACACCAGCCGAAGTCAGACCCAGACTTTGGAATCCGGCCGACCGAAGGGCTGCCTGACGACAGGACAACCCATTTGTAAAGACTGCAGATGCATCCTTGAAGGACATCTGCACAGACTGTTGCAGAATGTCCACAGGTGTGTCACCTACATATGGCATGGTTGTCGTCAAACCTATTCTGTATGCTGAAGTACTGGCAGGTCAGTGCAGATTGACCTTACGAACTCATGACAGACAGGTCAGTGTCACACGCCACAGACATCCAAACACATGTCTATGCCAATCCTGTGCAACACACAGTATGCATGCACATATATCCTGCAAATATACCTCCTATAATAATGGCTTAGTAACTATCTATTACATTCCTAGCATGTCTCATCAGGACACCCACAGTCCAGGGCAACAGTCCAGTGTGTTGCATAACATTTACATGTTTGTCAATACAACATAGAAATAAATGAGCCCTGCAATGTCCAGCCAAAATGTTTCCTGATAGCACAGTCACTGCCACCCACAGGAGTGCATCAAAGGCCATGAGGGTGGGATACATGTCAAAATATGCATGTGTCCTAAATATCCCCTACCACTCACTGGATGGCACTCTTACTTAACATACATACCAGAAGCTCATAACACGCCTGGACTGTTATGGTTACACACCCTGGCCATGCTGTGATACAAGAGCAGACACTACCCCCTCAATGACATATAAAGTGCAGCCCCCCAATGTCGTCACACTCCCCATTAGGAGTCCTGGCCATAATCCAGCAGCTGTGGCCTGCTACACATGCAGCAGTCTGTCCGGCTAACTGCTACAGACCTAACATACCTCCCAAACACTTGGAGCAGGGCATCCACAACACAACCATACATAAAGTGCTGGTGGGGGAATTCTCAGGTGACAGGGACAAGTGTCGCAGTCTCCCCCTACAAACATACATAGCTGATACACCAGCATCAACTGCAGCAGCATGCACATCCAGATAGAAAGGATGTATGGCACACATCTGCCTGTCAGCTCACTAACCCCAACACATATTGTTAAACAGTACACTGCTACAGAATGTGAAGGTCCATTAACAATGGACGCACACAGCGCAAAGCACTGTGGGAACAACACATCAATCCATACAATGGACAGCATCTCTACATACTGTTTATGATGCTGTAGCTCCCACACCCCGATAATATCCTACTCGCAGGCCAGGAAAAGGGGGAGGTCTACATGAAGTCCTTAATTATATCACTGTGTTGCCATGCCATTGGATAATAACACAACCCAGCTGTTCAGGATGGGTCTATATTAGAACATAGACTTTTTAAAACGTTGAATGTTCTAATATCGACCCCTATTCAGTGAACGCCGACAATATCAAACAAGCAGAACAGCGAATTTTTTCGCAGGGAAAAAATTTGCTGTTTCCGACACACATACAACACAAGCACACCAAACAAACAGCAATCCACACACATACACCTAAAATCCTACATCTAACCCTACACTAAACTGTACATACACCATAAGGTCTGTCACTATCTCCCATGCCCTAACCCTAACTCACCTACCCTGCCCTGATCCTCACGTCCACACAATCGCACACTTACCTGACCCGCGCCCTAACCCTAACTTACCTACCCCGTGCCCTAACCCTCACGTCTACACAATCGCACACTTACCTGATCCCGACCCGTAACTTTCCACCACAGTGCTGAAAATAGCGAAGCCACAGGAACGGCCAACCGAATTCCTTCCCTAGGAAGAAATTCGGTGTTCTGCAGCTACGTTATTTTCAGGATTCGCTGAATAGGGGTCGATATTAGGACATTCGAAGTTGAGAAACTTCGATGTTCTAATATAGACCCGTTCAGGATGCTAGTAGCAAGTGGGAGTCACTGATTACTGGACAGGCAGTCATCTGTTCCTGAGCATTACCTACAAAAGACAAGTAGCTGCCTATGGCAAACATCTCTGACACCCTTTTTCTTGAAGAAAGGCTGCCATTTCCTAGGAGACCACCACTTGATTTCTTCCACAAAGGAGTACAGCTGTATACCAGGTACAATGGATATCAAAAGTTTACACACCCCTGTTAAAATGCCAGGTTTTGTGATGAGACCACAATAAATCATTTCAAAAATTTCCCACCTTTAATGTGACCAATAACCTGTACAATTCAATTGAAAAACAAACAAATCTGTTAGGTGAAAAAAAAATAAAATAAAAAAAAAAAACGTACAATAAGCTGGTTGCATAAGTGTGCACACCCTTAAACCAATACTTTGTTGAAGCACCTTTTGATTTGATTAAAGCATTCAGCCTTCTTGGATAGGGGTCTATCAGCATGGCACATCTTGACTTGGCAATATTTGCCCACTCTTCCTTGCAAGAGTGCTCCAAATCTGTCAGATGGCAAGGGCATCTCTTGTGCACAGCCTTCTTCAGGTCACTCCACAGATTTTCTGTTGGATTTAGGTCTGGGCTCTGGCTGGGCCATTCCAAAACTTAAAATTTTCTTCTGGTGAAGCCATTCTTTTGTTGATTTGGATGTATGCTGGGGGTCATTGTATTGTTGAAAGGTGAAATTCCTCTTCATCTTTCTAGCAGATGCCTGAAGGTTTTGGGCCAAAACTGACTGGTATTTGGAACCATTTATAATTCCCTCCACCTTGACCAAAGCTTCAGTTCCAGCTGAAGAAAAGCAACCCCAAAGCATGATACTGCCACCACCATGCTTCACCGTGGGGATGGTGTTCTTTTGGTGATGCAAAGGTTTTTTTGCGCCAAACTTAACTTTTGGAAGTGTGGCCAAAAAGTTCAACTTTGGTCTCATCAGACCTTAACACATTTTTCCACATGCTTTTGGGAGGCTTGATGTATTGTTTTGCAAATTTTAGATGGGCCTGAATGTTTTTCTGTGTAAGAAAAGGTTTCCATCTTGCAACCCTACTCCATAGCTCAGACATATGGAGAATACGAGAGATTGTTGTCACGTAGTACACAACCAGTACTTGCCAGAAATTCCTGCAGCTCCTTCAGTGTTGCTGTAAGTCTCTTGCCAGCCTCCCTGACCAGTTTTCATTGTCTTTTCATCAATTTTGGAGGGACATCAAGTTCTTTGCAACGTCACTGTTGTCCCATATTTTCTCCACTTTTTGAGGACAGTCTTCACTCTGTTCCATGCTATATCCAATGGTGTGGAAATTTTTTTGTACCCTTCTCCTGACAGATACCTTTCAACAATGAGATCCCTTTGATGCTTTGGAAGCTCTCTGTAAAACCATGCCTTTTGTTGTAGCAGGCAACTGAGTAAATATCAGGAAAACCCTACTAGGACAGCTGAACTTTATTTGGGGTTAATCAGAGTCTCTAATTGATGGCAGGTGTGTACCCAAGAAGACTAAATGCTATAATTAAATCAAAAGGTGCTTCAACAAAGTATTAGTTTAAGGGTGTGCAGACTGGTTTACATGCATATGACTGAGCAACCGATGGTCGAAACTCTGTTTCCACGAACCTATATGTTGAAGCTCCAGGTGTCGGCTCGGAATGTTGCAAAAAATTTGACATTTCCGGCTGCTCTACCACGTAAACCATAGCTACTATGGGTCAAAAGGGGGGGGGGGGTTTGCGGTTCGACATAATTGTGTTCGTAATTATGCAAAGTCGCCGTAGTGACCAACATTTTCTGGTCGGCCATCCACCGGCTGACAAATGCATGTATACCGTGCAAACTTATGCAACCAGTGTATTGTACGTTTTTTATTTTTTATATTTTTCCCCTAACAGATTTGTTTTTCATTTGAATTGTACAAGTTACAGGTCACACTAAAGGTGGGAAAAGTTTTGAAATGATTTAACAGGGGTGTGTAAACTTTTTATATATACTGTACATCACACAATTACACATGGAACTGAATGCAGATGGTGGATCCAGTCATGGAATATAGGAATCTCAAAAGTAATTTTCAACATTTAATGTAATGACATGTTGCGGTTATTCTGCAGTCCAGCACTTATAGCCATCATGTACAGGTCTGTCAGCACTGACATATCACACCTCTGGCCCCTGAGTCACCACAGCAATGGTCAGCCTAGATTATCAGTGATACTGGAATGTATGTTGTACAATAGTGACAGTAAGTAGTGGTTGATACAGCTGGCATATCACATCATGTACAGTCAGTGGGCCCCTTTCAGTGTCTGAATGTTCATACAGCCTTAGTTCAAGGACTGTCCTGATGTCGATGAACATTCCTGATGTACTCTTCCTAGGTCTCTGTGTACTCCAGCTGTATTTCATTGCCTGACACCTATGGCTAGCATACCTGGTGACTCCCTGCTGCAGGAGCAGGTCATAGGCAGTAGTATTGGGGAGACACTGGCTCAGCCTCAGCAGAAGTGGGCACATATGGGCCATACAATGTAAGGGAATGATTAAAGTAGCAGATATTAAGGTACCATGGATATGTTCCGGGGGTGAGGCAGGTCTCACACACACATTCCCCGAACACTGGGGACGACTGTTATGCATTTCCAACTGCTGTGTACAGGTCTACATTTGTCTAGCACATGGTCTAGATCTATCAGGCACATGTACACATTCAGCAGACATATTGGTACAGTATATGTCAGACACCTACCAGCAGGACACCCCTCACCAGATATGCAGTGCCCTCTGTTATTGTGTAGCACAGATGTTGCTGGTATGCCCTCATGCACCTGTAGCACTCTCCTATTTGTTGGAAGTAGTCCAGATGACATGCTACTGTAATGTTGCCCATAGAGGACACACAACAGTCTATGGCAGTGATGGATGTGGACACATACCAACACATTATGTCACAGCACCAGGGCATAACTGGTATTCCTGGTACCATATGAGGTTACATGGCATATGGCCCTAAGCACCCATATGCCTAGGCTGGCTGTTAGCCCATGTGCATGCATGCCAGTACCTGCTAACCCAGTCCAACAGGGACGCAGGTGCTATCCCAAGGGTGCATGTGGAGTTACCCATCCCTTGATGCAGATTCTGTCTGCAATGGTGTTAACAGCTAACCTGCCTGATATGTATAGGGTGACCATTCCACAGCAGGGTGAGTGTATGGTACACACATCCAAGCTGCAAACGAGCACAGTTGCCGTCACATGCTGGGTTGATGGCATGTGTGATTGTTAACACACTGGGGCACGAGTTACACCTGTACAGTATTCCCATCATTGTGGTTTCTGTGATTGCCTTGCTTGCCACACTGAGCTCACCCCTGCAGATTATGTACAACACCATATAGACTGTTGGCCTTATAGGCTATCATTCTATGGTAGAGATTTGAGGCCCTGGTATTTGCCTGTTGGGGAAACTCCCTGATGTACTCAGTTGCTGCATGTGCTGTGGGATGTGACTGATGAACAGGGAATCATAGACAAAACAGAGCCTTATTGGGGGGGAATACAGGGATGTTTGCAACCCATGTATCTGATGGCATGCCCATATGTATGTCTTGTGCCATGTATTAGCATTACAACAGATGCAAACTTGTAGTGATAGGGCTTGGTGCCAAACACCTGTGTCCACAGATCCCTCACAACCATGTGTGTGCCTGGGATGTATTTAGTACTGTGATATTTGTGGACGTCACTCTCCTCAAAGGGGTTGACAATGGATGTTGTGGTATGCGGCTTGAGTCCTTGTGTCTATTAACAGTCATCTATCTGTATGACACCCTCCTAAACAGATGTCCACATCGTTAGGGAATCTGGAGATGGCACAACAAGCAGTCCTCCACAGACATGGTTGGACATGGGGTAATGGGCGTTCCCCTGCACCTCTGGGGTGTACATCATACATAACAGAAGGCAGTACACAGAACAGGTTACTCCACTAGATATGGGTAAACCATTTGGGGAGGATTCTCCTATGTAGCATAGGTGGGTCATGTCTGCGCACCACTGTGACACCCCTAAGGTAACAGATGGTGTGATGTATACATGGAAGTGTTATATCTATAATGGGTAGGTGGCTTTTACCATCACAGGGTTTGTCAAGGTAGGCGGTTTGTAGCATCATCCCCTGTCCATGCATATGGTGACTGTGTCATACAGATCAACAGAGTGCAACAAACATGACCCCTTCCTGGACAATACCTAACCATCCGTGATGGTGTGTGTGCAGGTCGCCAATGTCATGGTTAAGGGGTTTCCAATATAAACTGTGCTTTGGCCTTGCAGAACAGCATAGTTAGGCTGCTTGGTGTATCATGTGACTGAGCGCTGTACACCACACCATATTATGGAAGGGTGACAGTAATCCTCCATCAAATGGCTGGGACAATGGCAGTGGGCAGCCCTCCTTTGAATACAGTACCCTACAGTGTTACAAAGTTATGGTATGGGCCATGTAGGATGCACCCTGTGATGTGGTTGTGTCCCATTGCAGATGTATACCATGACATTCAGCTAACAGTGGTGAGCCTTTCCCCATATTTAGGAGACAGGTGAACTTGTGTGGACATTCTGATGTACTGACAATGAAGAAGAGGGGGTGGATCCTACACAGACTGTCAGTCATCCAGTATGTCATATCAACAGCACTGGTATAGCTGGTGTCCATGACCACCACATGTAAGCAGATGCAGGTGCACCCTGTGTTGTTGCAGACATATGTGCAGTAGGTGAGAGGGCTGTCTATAGAGGATGCATACAAAGTAAGCTCATTGTTTGTGGTGCAGGTGTGCAGGACTGATCCCATTCTCACATGCACGCTTTGGAGACATTGCTCCAGAATGGTCAGCTTTCCCTACTTTGCGTCAGACAGTGATATGTCATCCCCATTATGGACAGTATGTATTGCAGATGTCCACCAGACAGGTGCACATATCCTAGCTGACGAAGGTGTATGCCTGTATGTATAGTATACTACATGCATCTATAGAAATGCATACAGCGCTTGTGTTGTGTGTGCCTACTGCTGCCAGTCTGATGAGGTATTGGGGGCTGTGTATACACCCCCCAGGAAGATGTACTACACGTTGGGAGGCATATGTATGGCTGACTGTAGCTAGGCAGGTATTGTGGGAGATGGTGAGTGCCAACATGACCACTTGATGTTAGTGTTGTCATAGATGATGACATTGTAGGTATGCTGCAGTGGTAACCTCTGTTGTGTATTGTCAACTGCACTACACCTTCAACTCATGTGGGGGTAGCCCCTGGCTGCACTGAGGTGTTTATAAGCGGACGGATGACATCTCTCCAGGCAGTTGTGTGCTGTCATGGGATACGCCTTACAATGCATGTTACAGTAACTGTAGTGACCCAGGTTCAGGGTCTAGACAACTAACACAGTTGATGATGTCCATATAGGCAGAATAGGATTACTGGTCACGTGTGGTGGCCAGCAGCTAGCTGTCATCTGCATAGGTGTGTGCTGTCAGTGGTGAACTACCCATGCAGTGTCCCCAATGCATCTTACTGGCTGTAGAGCGTGGAGGTGTTTATGTGTCTCATATTTACTGAAACACCATGTCCCATGCGATTACTGGCTTCC
Organism: Protopterus annectens; assembly: GCF_019279795.1. Lineage (NCBI taxonomy): Eukaryota > Metazoa > Chordata > Ceratodontiformes > Protopteridae > Protopterus > Protopterus annectens. Next base: position 553,681,771 of record NC_056736.1, on the reverse strand, counting down.
CCTTTATAGTCCGAATGTATGTTAGGATGCTTGACCGGGTAAGGCTGGGGAGCTCTCTGCAGCTGTGAACCATGGTGTGTGTGTGACTGCACAGATGTCTATAGTTCCCAGGGTTAAGAATGCTTGCAATGAGTTCTGAGTCATGTCTACACTTCTACCATTTTGCAACATGGCCTTCAATGTGTGCCAGACTGACGGTTGTATGTTGGTACTGATTACATCATCACAATTACTAATGGGGTCACTATGGGGCTGCCGACAACCAGTGCCAGACCCATGAAGACCTGTGAAGACAGATGGAGGCCATCACTTGCAGAGCATCATGGTCTGTTTATCACATCATCCCACAATCACGGTACTGGTACACCAGGAATATCACACAATGAAAGAGGCACATGTTAAGGCCAACCATTTCATGACTGTACTGCGCCATCTGTCTGGGTGACAGAATGCTGTTTAAGGCTAGGGACATACCTGCCTGGGACACAATGTCCTCACTCCTGTCTCACTGCATATAGTCCAGGACTGTATGCGTCATGCCAGGAACACCTACAGGCACTGTGACAGACTCATGACAGCACCTGTTGGAGAGAGACAGGGGTGCGTATGCAATATGGTGGTGTGTGTCACTTGCCTCAACCTTGATGCAGGTGAGGATGGTTTGCATAGTACTGTGTTTGACATGAATGGGGTGTGCTTTCCTGAAAAAGGGCAGCCTGTGGTAAACAAACATGTTTCTTCAGCAGATAACTTTGCTGTCTCATGTCTGATTCTGGCCTGTTGTGCTGGTAATGCTTACAGTTATACTCACATATATGGGGCAGATGTTGAAGGGCTGAGCACAGCATTGCCATCTAGGCATGCCACAGCCCACCTGTGGTAAACCTGCCAGATACAGAGTGGGGCAGTACTAATTCTGTGATGTCTGCATGCAACAGGTGTTGAAGGACATGGATAACATTTGTGGGTGTTAAAAATGCACAAAACACGCTGATTCCTAATGGCCCCAGTTCAAAAGCAATGAAGTTCAAACAACAAGTAAGGCAGTATCGAACAGTTGTGTTATTTATTTGTGGGTGTTAACTTAGCCTTTCCACTTGCTGCTGCTGTCTGCATAGGTACATTCCAGAAAGGAAATGCGTTTATTCCATTCCCCATGACATTGTGGTTCTGTGGCACATAGGCAGCAAAACATGCCAGAATAATGTTAAAGAATGATTATGTATATTGTCAGGTCAGAACACACAACCTTCAGGGGATGGATGCCAATGCACAACCTGCTATGCTGTCTACTTTTTGTGTTTGTCACGGCAATATAAGATTGAGCCTAATATTTGGCCATTGTCCAACTCTTGTGTATGGCTTTATCCAGGTGTCCTTCTATGATGGTTTGACAGGTAGGCTGGTGGCCCTAACACTGTCACACCACTGGAAGGACACACACACACACACACACACACACACACACACACACACACACACACACACACACACACACACACACACACAGAGTATTACAGTTGCCAGTATTGAGACTGAAACTCCTACCTATCTAGCTGTATGTACTACAGGTCACTATTGTGGAGGACACTAGTATCAGGGCCATTAAATGCGGACTATTACACAGACAGGCCTGTTTTGCATGTGTATACAGATGTAAGTGTAAATGATACAGAAACACACACACGGTGGGTGATGTGAGATTACAACCCATACATACTATTACACAATGCAGCTCACCAAAGTACTTGCACATGCCACTGCTTACAACTGTTTTGTGCAAATGTCTCCACCAGTACATCACTCTACAGCTTACAGGGTGTCTGTCTCTCTCACTCTGCCTTTCTTTCTTTCGCTCTGTCTGCGTTTCTCTCTCTCTCTCTCTCCCTGTCTCTGCCTGTCGATATTTTATATACATGTATACGTTACCTCATATATACATGTATGTATATGATACTCCACAGATACAGATATACCTTACATGTGCTACACACAGATGGATGGAGGGTAATCCTGTGTGATAGGGGTGAGGAGATAAAGATAACATGTACAAAGCTGTCTCTATGCAAAGGCATATATGGACAGCACAGTTCTATAGTGGGATGTGTGTTCAGACATGGGGTGAAATTTTCTGTGTGTAGCAACATGCCCAGTATAATCTTCAATAGTAACAGTGGTACTCCAGTCCAGAGCTACCTGTACTCTGGTCCAGGCTTTTGTGTTCTACAGCCGATTGGCTGATCAACCTGTGTACACAGTCCAGAAACTCAGTGATATAGTGGCGGAGGGATCTCCTGGCTGTGTGCTATCCTTATTAAGAGAGTCATACCCTGGCGTGGGTACAGAGTGCAATGGACTGATCAAAGGTTTCCATAATATGTGTGGTATATTCTACATAGCACTGTGATTTCCTGGTATATCACTGGCAGATTAATCAATGTGAGGAACCGCTGAGAGATATTTATTAACTCCATACAGTACAAGTAACCTACTGTACGGCACGTATTGTTCTAGTACGCACAATCTACGTTTGTGTGGCCATTGGTTCCCCTCCCCCTTATATGCATCTTTGTCCTTGTGTACTGCAGTCACAGGCTTTGTCCACACTTGCCTCTGTTATGTATTTGTAGTTATGGTGTGACTGGGGTAGAAGTCGTAACATCATGCACGGGGTTTATGGACTTCACACCTCTGACTGTACATGTTTAGCAGGCTGCCCATTATTGTGCCCCATACATCTGCTGTGGTCCTCAGAAGGTTTGTGATGCACTGTTACTATAAGGCTACATGTTGGCCATAGCTGTCAAACTCTTACAGACACACATCTGGAAAGGCACATAGTTGACAGCTGTACACAGGCTCAGACATGGGAACAAGGGTCTTAATATTTCTGCTGCAAACGTAGATATTTGGTAAAAGGTTTTTGTATTAGCTTTCCTTTTCTTAGAGTTTTGAGGTCTGCATCTTAACTGTCGGTCATTGATATTTTCACATCAACCAGTTTGGTTTACAGACAGTTTGCCAGGCAAATGCAAAGTTATGACAAGCAGAACAGATATAGAAGGCATAGGTGTGGACATTCTGTGAATCCCTGTAATTCCAGGGGTATGGATGGTGTCCACTGACTTGTCAGTACTAACACAGTAACATGGCAGCCTTTGGATCCTGACAGTACACTAAACTGTCCCACCCTTCTGTTGTACTAGGCACCATGTACATTATTCAGAGCTGTGTACTATCCATGTGTGCGGCCCTCTGTCGCTCCACCATCCAGCTTTCCTGCAACAACATATATTTCTTCTGGACAGTCTGTATAACTCCTACTGACGGTGTAGTCGACATACAGATTTGTTGCCATGGGCAGCTGAACCATGGACCCAGACAACCAGAGTCCTATAGTTAGACTTCAAGGTCACAACAGCTACCAGTAAGTTCTGTGTAATTCCTGATACTATTAACCACAAACATACAGAGCACACTGACCCCCGCATATTGTAGAACTGGAACAAGGTATCAAGTTGATTGTGACAGGCCTGGGAATGTGTGGTCTGCTGCTATTAACTTACAAACATACAAGTTACTGCAGTTCTATGTGAACACGGGTGTGCTGGGGGTGGGTCATATTGCTCAATTGTACACATCTTCACTGACTGTCCAGATGTTTGGCTCATATTTTGGTTCTATTTTTCATGAAACATTTTTGTTGTGTGGCAAATATTAGTGAAATTATTTAAGACTGAAGTTAGAAAGTTATGACCGTCATTTGAGTTTCAGACTTCTTGCCTGCACTACAGAGAAGTTGTGCTACTGCAACAGCTGTTACTGCATCAACTTTCGATGCTTGTAAGAGCAATCTTTATGGCATGTGCCCATTTTTGAGCCTTTGCCACACATTTCTTAATTGCTTTGTACAGCTTTCCTGCTGCTGGAGGTTTAGACCTATGTATGGGACTCCAACATTGACATCCATGCATTTGTCATATAACCTCGCTGTTTGTAAGTCCCTTGCATAGTGCAGGGGATTTTGCTGGCACAGGGCCTACTGCATATTGTGCGGTAGGCAGAATCTGGCAGTGTGTGCCTGTTGTCCCACATAGCTGTCCATTGTCTGCTGCTATCCCAGTAACGCACTCCATTCCCATGCATACATGCAGCAATACCATACATATGCTACCACAGTGTACTATGGCATTCATTTATTGTTAGGGGTGACTTACTTTGTGGCAGCAGCAGTTGCGAGGACAGTCTTTCAGGGCCGACTGTCGGATGCACACAGTACACAGCCTATACATGGTAAGGTATTGGTAGTGTGATGTGTGTGGCATCCTTTTTACTGCATGTGGGAGTCAGAGACAGGTGTCAGTCCGGGTCTATATCACAACCTCGAAACAGCATAATGCAGAAACTGTTGTTTTTGCGCCAAACATACCTTTTGGAATTGTGGCCAAAAAGTTCAGCCTTGGTCTCAACAGAACATAACACAGTTTCCCCACATGCTTTTGGGAGACTATGTATTGTTTTGCACATTTTAGCCAGGCCTGGATGCTTTTTTTGTGCAAGAAAAGGCTTCCATCTTGCAACCCTACCCATAGTCCGGACATATGGAGAATACGAGAGATTGTTGTCATATGTAGTATACAACCAGTATTTGCCAGAAATTCCTGCAGCTCCTTCAGTGTTCCATGGCATGTCCAATGCTGTGGAAATTTTTGTACCCTTCTCCTGACTGATACCATTCAACAATGAGATCCCTTTGATGCTTTGTAAGCGCTCTGTGAACCATGGCTTTTGCTGTAGCAGGCAACTGAGTAAATGCCAGGAAAATCCTACTTGGACAGCTAAACTTTATTTGGGATTAATCAGTCTCTAAATGATGGCAGGTGTGTACTCAAGAAGAATAATGAATGCTATAATTAAATCAAAAGGTGCTTCAACAAAGTATTAGTTTAAGGGTGTGCACACTTCTGCAACCAGCATATTGTACGTTTTTTATATTCTTCCCCTAACAAATTTGTTTTTCAATTGAATTGCACAGGTTATGGGTCACATTAAAGGTGGGAAAGGTTTTGAAATGATTTCTTGTGGTCTCAATTTTTATATCACAAAAACCTGGCATTTTAACAGGGGTGTGTAAACTTTTTATATCTACTGTATCCACGGACACTGGAAATTTGGACCTGCTACACCACCCTGGTTAACAAACATCAATTACTAGATCATTAAATAATATAACATTATTTAACAATGCTTTCCCATGTACAAGCTGAATGACCTGTCTTGGTTTTCAAACCATGAACTACTGGATGTAAAGCCAGAACTCTAACCACTAAGCTAACAGAGCTGTCCAAATTTCAGCTATACATTTCTATATAGCTCTTTCATGATACAAATACAGTATAAAAATACAACCATTTTAAATAAATATATATCAAAACCTGACATTATATCTACTTTCTAAGTTTGTAAGAGCAATATTTAAAAACTATCCCTATTTCTGCCCTTGTGCCCCACTTTTAGTACTGCGTATGTCCGGACTTCTTACTCTAAGAGGTTCAGAGGTGTATGTCCAAGGACACCATTTTAATGTAAAGTGCCATATGGCACTTTCACAATGCAGGGGGTGTGTTACCAGTTCCCGTCACACACACCCCACAAACCCACTGCATTCCATTCACAGATCCACTTTTCGGTGTCCACTGACACTGAAGGGTTTGCAAGCTCCAATGTGTTTACACCAAGCATGACACACCCCTTTTTCATGTCAGCTGCCTCTTCTGCCTACACCACCGCATTACAGCCCCTACACGGTTAGGTACCTGCAGACACTGTGGCCCATTTTGCTATTCAGTAAACTTAGCTAATTTGCATACACCTAATTAACTATACCCTAGTTACAGCTCTACACGAAAGCCTATGTCCTTAGCAACCACTGTTACCAGCCATTGTACGAGTCTGCATGCTGGCCAGTATAATGGGGAATTTACTTTTAGCTTAAATAATCTTTTAATATTTCAATTTTATATTTTGTCAGATCCGATGCTTGGGCTCCGCTGAGCTTCACTTGCACATAATACATGTACACGTACATTAACTTTTGATTTTTCATGTTTTGCATCAGGTTTACATGCCAATGGCTATAGTTTTGGCCATCAGCATGCCTGATGCGACTAATCAATGCTTTACTTTGAGTTGTCATAGCCCAGTTTTTTTATTTTGCAGTCTTGTACACGGGACAGTTCCCGCACACATTTGTTATACAGACACTGCTCCTACACAGATGCCTGTCTGCTTCTTGGATCAGTAAATCACCTAATTTGCATGGTTTTCACCAGCACATGAGGTGATTTACATTCCATGATCGCCTATGTGGTTGAACAGTGCTGGGAGGCTCATGCACGCCCCCAGCACTGTTTCCTGGAATGCAAAGGCTCTGAACTCAGTGCTCGAGCCGTGACACTATGCTTACAAGGAGATTAGCTCCGTGTATGCTTTATTAAATTAACCCCCAAATCTTTTAAGCTTCTACCTCCTTTTACAAAAAATAAATAAATAAATACTACTCTGTTCTTGCAAATACCAGTTATCTTTTACCATTTGTTTTGGGACAAATCAACACTCGACCAACATAAAACACCAAACTTAAAAACTGCTGTCCCATTCAAAGTCACACTTTGAGTCCTTTTGTTCCAACATCAGCAACAGAACTCTATTAGAAAATGTTACCTCAGTTACTTGCCATTATATAAACCAGAAAAAAAAAAAGCATATGGTAAACAGCAAATAAAAATCACAGCCCTATTTTAATTTGTAAATCAGCAATTGAAACCCACAGGAAGAATAGCAAGTAAATAACAATACACTTGACTTAAAAATAGTTAATAAAAAAGCTATCACATACAGACATAAAAATGTGAAAATGTGGATAACCATATAAATTAAAACAAAGTTTTGCAGCCCTCAAGATAAGTACACAGTTAACTGTATACATTTTTATTAAATCTAAACACATTTCGATACTGGTAAAGAAGTGCGAATCTCTTGAGCTACTCCAGGTCCAAATAACTATAGGCTAAAAAAACCCTACCACATAATCGCTAGCTACATGTCCCCCACCATGAGCCAGGAGAAGTAAATTACCTACCAGGACTTGTTAGATTTGGTCAGTATACAACCAAATCACATTTGTCATGGGAGATTTCAACTATCTTTCCATCAGCTGGGCGACTTACATAAGCACAAACACGACCACTCTGAGGTTCCTGGACTTTGTTAATTCAAATGCCCGTGAACAGTTGGTCTGTACCCCCACAAGGGGCTCAATGTCCTAGACCTAGTGCTCACCAACATGGGGGGGGGGGTCACTGCACTACTCCTTGTACATTGCCCTCTCTGGTAAGGCCAGACCATAAATTAGTCTTGTCTGAAGTGAAGATCAGACATGACACCCTTATAGGAACAAAAAAACCCCAAAACTATACCCTACTAAGTGATGGTATAAAACGTTCCAGTGCCTCTGTTAACACAGCCAACAATGACTCCTATCCAGAAGAGTACACAAATGCCCTATATAACCACTTAAACAAATGTATTGACTCAGCTGTACCTGACAGGTCTAAAACCAGGTCCCCCAGAAAAAACAAGCCACCGTGATGGACTGCAAGTATATGTAACTTATAAAACAAAAGAAAAGCTGCTATCCAAGAACAAGAGAGAACTTCCTCAACAGAGGACTAATACCCTCCACAGCTTGAACAAGCAGAACAGGTATCTTGTAAAGTCCTCTAAGGCTAGTTATAAGACTAAATTAGCATCCCTAGCTTAAGACTACCATAAGGCATTCTTTAGCTACATCCGAAACCTAAACTGGAATTCCCAGCTGTGTGATGAACTTACAGTGGATAGTGCCACTTGCACTGAACTGGGGGAAAATACCAACCTGCTAGCTGACAGACTTGGCAATAACTTCACCCCCCCGTCCCTACCAGCCATACCCCAAAGTATTCCTGACACCAGTCCTCTATCAAGTATCTCCAAAGAATAGGTCATACAAGCACTCTTGAAGCACAAAAACACAGCCTCTATGGGACTAGATAACATCCCAGATTGCTTAATAATCTAAAATAAGACCTAGTGGAAGCACTTGGCACCGTCTTTAACCATAGCCAGAGCACTGGCTTTGTTCTGGCAGAGTGAGGAACAGCAATAGTAATCCCTTGCACAAAGGGGGTCCCATCAACCTACTCCATAAGTCTAACCAGCCTCATCTGCAAGGCCATGGAAAGAATTATCATGGTCCTTATCAACAAGGACACAGGCAATCTTCAACCCAGTTTGGTTCTGTCAAGGGTAGGTCTTGCTTATTAAATCTGGTGGACTTCTTTCAGAATGTCACTGAAGCCCTGGATAACAGCAAAAAAAGTTCATACTGCCCACCTTGATTTAGCCAAGGCTTCTGACACAATCCTCCACTCTGGAATCATTGAGAAACTCTCCCAGCTGGGGATTAACCCATATGTCACTTGATGGGTAGCCAACTGGCTCACCAACAGAATACACGCTGTCAAAGCTGGGAGTCCACCTCCACCAGCAGACCAGTTACCAGTGGGGTATCACAAGGATCTCTGCTGGGTCGTCTACTGTTTGGAATCTATTTCTCTGAGATCCAGGAGAATGTATATAGCCTATGGCTTACCAAGTTTGCAGATGACTGCAAACTGGGTGCACTCATTGAGACCCCCAATGATGTAAACGTATTACAGAAGGGGCTGATGTAGACAAATGATTGGTGCCAAAGTCAAAGACTAAAACTAATCATAAAAAGTGCCTCATTATTCCCTTTGGCAATGTAGTAGCCCCTGCTAATTATGATACAGATAGCACCCCTCTAAGCACGAACTCAGTGGTGCAAGACTTGGGAACACAGGTTGATAGCAATCTAAATTTCCATCACCGTGTGTCCATAGTGGTAAGAAAAGTCTCAGAACTATTAGAATAGTTAAATAACACTATGACATTTTTAAAACTTACTAGTAAAGAGCAAAAAGAAGGTATAGAATTCTTAGATGTATATATTTATAAGGATGAAGTAACACAATTATGTTCAAACATTTTTCATAAGGAAACGCATTCAAATGTATTGTTGCACTAGTTGTCCCCCCCCATCAGAAAAGTAGTGTCTAAGGTCAAATGGTGAGACTTTCAAGAATATTGAGTGATGACATTAGATTTAAGGATGAATTAAGGATAGCGGCTACCCAATGGGCCTGTTAATGAATGTTAAAAACAAAGTAATTAAAGCCAGACAAGTGAAATGTGCAAAAGGCCGGGTTACCAATGAATATGATTTGTGATTCAAGATCTTATGCACAAGAGCAGAGTAGAAAAGGAGCTTTGGTGTTGCAATATAACAATTTTTTGCATCTGCTATAGTTAATATTTAATATACACTGGAATTCTCTTTTCCCTTGTGAAATTAAAGCTAAATTGGGATTTAAACCCATAATGTATAGTAGGGGCTAGAACTTAAAAGGGTTGTTTTAGTGTGGTTCAGGTTTGAAAAAAGATTAAAATTTAAGATAAGTGTGGTGATTGTAGATATTGTACATTAATAATGGATCCTATGTAGTTCTTGCAGGATATGAAAGAACCCTACAATGTCCTGATCGGGTTAACTGCAATACTGATTTTGTGGTATATGTGGCTTCTTGCATGTCTTGTCCTGCATTTTACACAGGCAAGACAACAAGAAGGTTGAAGGACTGAATGCCTGAGCATTTGAGGGATATTAAAAATAAAGAAAAGCAGTAATGCTTTATACAGGCACTCTACGGACTGTGATCATTTTAAGAAGTTTTTATTTTTTGTGATGGATAGGGTAGACATGAATGTGAGAGAAGGTGATTTTAAGAATATGTCAGAAGTTAAAGAACTAATGTGGCAACTTAGATTAAATGCCAAGCATTTTCCAGGTATCAACAAAGCTAGCTCTATCTTAAGTATTTTAAAATTGAGATCTCAAATTATATCAAATGGGTAGCGGTAACAAAGTCATCCGTAATTATTTGATGTTTATTTAGCACAGTAGTGTGATATTTTATGTACGTCAAATTTTGTACAGTGAAGTATAGATTTATGCATGTTAAAATGTATTTAATTGATTTTATGTGATTAATTTATAGTATTTATACTGCCTGTGTATCACATGACTTTTACTCTGAAGAAGCCCTGATGTGTAGGGGCAAAAGCACTCAGTGTTTTTAATAATGTACCTCAATTTTCGGTTTTCCATCTATACTTTGGCTGTGGTATTTTTTTTTTACTTTTAAGTTGTTTGTACAAGTCCGCTGTACTCGACCATTATCAGACCACTAATCAAGTACAATGCTCCCCTCTGTATGTATCTCACCATACACCTGCAGCAACTGGACAGACCAGACAGCTTTTTAACCAACAGAATCCAGGGCCTCCAAAGCATGACTTACATGGAAAGACTGAAAGTGCTGTCACTGTACTCAATCATACAGGATGGCGACAGGCGACCTGTGCCTGGGCTACGCAGCAGTCACTGACTCTGCCTAATGGAAACGCTACACATCTACAAATCAAATGGGGACAACAGTCACTTGTTCCAGCAATCTCAACCTAGCCTGTGACATTAACAAAACATGTTGGAGATGCCCATCTCCCAGAGATTACCACTCTGCTGGAATAAGTTCCCACTTCATGTGAATCAGCACTCCTCAATGACACTATTTAAGCGTAACCTTGACAACTGGATGGGTGAACCTAAATTCACCCCCAGGGGTGGCACCTACGTCCTTCATGGGCAGGGGTAGCTGATGCTGATTGTAGAATCACTCTGAAGCAATGATCACCCAACTGTGGTCAATTAGGGTACATGGGGTTTTACATGGCTAGGCTTGTAAAGGCCCTATGGCCATTAGCCTAGAAACCTCCTATGAACCTATATGTTGCAGTTAATACCAGGGGATGCAGTAGCATTTAGCAGCAATTGATAGTAAGTTCACTGTATTCCAAACGTGCTTCCAAACTTCTCCACCAACACAGATATTCACTTTTTCTAATACAAAAAACAAAAATAGTTTTAAAACCATTACACTCACTCATATGCCTACATGAAAGCATTGTTACAGTTACCAGTTTTAAAGGCACAGATGTGCTGATAAATTCTATTTTTCAAAGAATGTTCAGTCTTCTCAGTATGGAAAGCTGGGCATATCAAACATGTATCAGTATAAACCACCCCCTTAATATTAAATTATAATATCCATTGCTAGAAACAATCTTAAGGTAGTTAGTGAACACAAAGCTAGAACTGTTGTACACAAATGTACATTGTTTACAAACCCCACATTTCTTCAAACTTTGTTGCTTAGCACTTTTTTGTCATCATCTTGAAACAGATTTTACACTGTTTTTGAATTACTACCGCTTTTATAAGCATAAGTGGCACACTGTCCTAAGTCAATCATATTAAACACATTCAAAAACATTTTTCCAATTCTCACTGAAAATATTTTTAATACCAAAAACTTTATTTCTTAATTCATGAACCATTACTTCAGAATAATCCTTATCACACAATTTTGTTTTGGGCAATGCCCTTGGGTTTTTTAATAATGGTTTACAATTTTGTGCATTTCCCCTTTAATATTTCATCAGCTACCTCACATACCATTTTATCAGAGTACCCTCTATCCAAAAACATATCAAAACTGCAAGCTCCAAACTAAACTGCTGATCATCAGAAACCAACCTATTCAATCTCGCCCATTTGGCCCTTTTTATGGTTTTTCTTCTGCCACGATGGATGATCACTATTGTAATGGGGAAAAAAAACTATTAGAGTAGTTAGGCTTTCTAAAATATTAGAGTCGTATTTTATGCTCCACATAATTTTTAGTTATCTGGATATCCAAAAAATAAATAGCACTGTGATCATACTCTGCTGTAAATTACAAAAAAAGAAGTTGTGGAGTTAATATATGCTAAAAAATGCTCAAAATCTGCTATATCAAGTCAATAAAATAAAAATGTTGTCCATTTAACGTACATATGCAACTATGTCGGTTCAAAAGGGGGAAGAAAAAAACTTTTCTCCTACTACCATAAAAGACAGTATTGGCAAAAACGGGTACCAAAACAGGCCATTGTTGCTCCTCTGCAGTGGCTGTAATATCCTCCATTCAAAGAAAAAAGTTATTGTTTAACAACTTTCCACACAACGCGTAATAATATAAATGTTCCCTTAGTTAAACCAATCTGTAGAGGCAATGGCTTCCAAAACCAAATCCATGTGGAATTACTAAGAATAAATCCTTCACATTTACAGTCATCAATAAACCATCATCTGAAAAAGTGTTTTTCGCCAGGACATCCAAAAAAATGCCAAGAATCCCTCATCAAATGTGGTTTATTATTGAACAAAATCATCTTTTAACCTTAAGTCCACATACTTACACAATGATTTCATTTTAGATCCATTGGTGGAAACAAATCGGCCACAACAGTGGGTCAAACATCTGTGGATCTGTGGACTTATTCCTTCAATTTCATAGGCAATTCAAAAGTAGCAAAGAAGTCATCAAACTAAAAACCAATCTTAGCATATGCAACATTAATTTCATTTATAGATGCAGTATGAAAAACTCCCGATTATGTACTCCCAAGAGAGGTTGGAGTATAGGCTCACTGTGTGCTTTCCTGTTTGGCCTTAGGGCATAATTAGTGTAAAACTTGCTTTTTTTCTGATCACATACAAGCCTTGCATTTGCAAGAAGCCATTCTTCATGCAGCAGTTACTAGTGCCTTGTATAAACGCAATCACGCAAACGTGAATTCCAGCAGCCTTTTCAAGACTCTACTCAAATTCCACTTTTCACTGGGCTTTGTCCTTGTTCTAATCCAGACCAACACCCCCACCCCTTACCTCCCCCCCACCTAGACTCTTAACCCAACTATATTACTGCCACTATTAACCACAGTCAGAATTAGCTAGTTGTCTTTACATACTTTAACATCTTGTCTGACAACTTTGTTACTAATATTATAAATGACAAGAAACTATCTTAACTTGCAACATTTTCTTTATACTGTTAATAATCAATATCTTGTTACTGTATTAAAGCCAACAACCTGTAATGTTGTTTACTATTGCTGCAACTTTGTATATCATGTACATGATGTGGAGCTTTTCTCCCCGGGAATCCGCTGAAAAAGGACCTGCGTCCAGTCGAAATTTCTCGGTAAACAAATGTAAATAAATAAATAAATAAATAAAATCCCCAGAAGTTGAAATTTCCCTCTAAAAAAACACCTTGGAACTTTACCTCAGTCCTGAGTTACTCACAGAGCAGCTAGTTTGCGTGGTTAGCAACATCTATACATTTAGTTAGCAGCATTAAGTTAGGACTATTTAGGTCTACCTTAGCTTATTATACAGCACCTAGGACTAAAGATTACACCAAATAAATATCCTTCCCTCATCTATTTACAAACACCCTATACTCCTATCATTTTACATACACATTCAGACCTGCAACAATGAATGGGCACTTTCCTGGTATCTCTGCATCTATCTTGGTGGACATGGGCATCCTCAGGAAATGTAACAATTTTCTTATGTACAGTGACAACCACTTAATTCTCAGACAGACAAATACATTATGCAATAGACATAGTTACACACTGACACTGGAGCTAGACGCTCACATACAGATACAAAAGGCAACAAATAACTTGTCAGTGACTCACACACATCACTCACTGCACTCACAAAGGGTCACACATATGGAGCCATATATATGGAGGTGCTAACATGCAACTTATCCAAACCTCAAAGGCCTGTGAGGCACAGTCCTCAAATTCCACATGCACACAAACAAGACAATTTCCATCACAACACAAAAAGCCACATCTCATTATGTCTCAACTACCAATCCCAAAAGGCAAAACACTCCACAACCCAATATTCTGGTCACTGGAGACTCCATTGTGAAACACACTGATGTCCCTCTTACCAGGCTGGATAAGGGGAAGAGTACAGTTAGAGTTGGCTGTCAGGAGCCAGGAATTGCCAGATCATGCAAGCACTCAGTTCACTTACCCCTAAGTACCAGTATGACTCAGTCATAGTCCATGTGGGCATGAATGACCGGAGACGTACCTCCCTGGACTATATGAAGAGAGGCATGATTAAGCTCTCAGAATATGTAGATATGTATCACAGGCAGGTATGAGCCTAACATTGAGCAGCATTCTACAGTCCCCAAGGACAATGCCACAATGCCAGCAGAAAATGATAGACTAACAACTGGCTTAGGTACTGGTGCCATTCCAAAGGGGCCTAACACTTGTCAGCCTGGGATGACACAGTTAAAAAGCCAAGCTGCTTTACCAGGGATGGTCTTCATCAGTCATCTCTAGGTTTTTGGATATTGGCCAAAACATTATCCACCCCATAGTGCCTTTTTAGGCAATGCCAAACAGGCAAACATTCCACCATAACAAAAGCTAATCGGGACAAGCTAAAGAAGTTACTGCTCAATGCTAAATGTCTCAATAAAAAACTGCACTCCCTGGAAACTCTCCTCACCCTAGAGAAAGAGGGCATCCATGCAGTTACTGAAACATGGTTCAAAGCCACAGAAAGCACTCTGGCAGTGCATGACTATGACACCCTTCATACATTCCAACCATCCACAGAACACGAAAGAGCAAAAAGGTGGAGGTGTACCCATCTACATAAAGGATAAGCACACCTCAAGGCTGGTCAAACAGTATAATATGCTTGAGCTACTCTAAGCCCAACTAAACATGGGAAAATTCATTACCATATTCTTACTTGCTACAGGTCCCCCACCATGAAACAGGAAACCCATACATCATACCTGAAATTACTCACTATCCAGCCCAGTACCATACTCATGGGTGATTTTAATGGGTCTACTTGCTATTTTCGAAAACCGACTTTACCAAACTTCTGAAAACCATGACAACTTCACCGAACACTTACTTTCATGAAATCTTGGATCACTGGAATTTTACTCCAGGAAAGTAACCAACTGGCCACCACAAATAAGTACCCAAACTGAAGGAAATCAAACCCACTGGAGTGGGGGGGGGGCTGTGCCCCACCCCCAAACTAAATATACCAACTCCAAGATCACACTACATTGGGGAAAAGGGCAAAGTTTACCACAGTGGCCAAGTGGTTACTTTCCCAGAGTAAAATTCTGGTGATTTGAGAGTTTGTGCAAGTAAGTATTCAGTGAAGTCTTCCTGCTTTGTAGAAGTTCAGTGAAGTGATAATAACAAGTAGACCAGATTTTAACTACCCCTCCATTAAATGGAAGGCATGCATGACCACTAACATGCAAGCTAAAAGATTTGTTTGACTTTGTAAATTCAAATGCCATGTAGCAGCTAGTCTGCACTCCCACTAGGGGGAGCAAATATCCTAGATTATTGTACTCACAAATATGGGAGAGTGCTGCATACCTGGGTGATGTCCTCATTGGTAAGATCAGATCACAAAGCAGTCTTCCTTGAAATAAAAGGTAAAACTAGACCCAACCCACACACACCCAACTTCAAAACCTTTACAAGGTAAATTACCCCCTCTTAAGGGATGGTATAGCTGTTTTCCAAAACCTATACAAAGGTGTACAGAAAAGCCCAGAATGACCATATACACAACTGCAATAAAACAGCAGTACCAGAATGAAATAAACCCGGGTCAAACTGCAAAAAAACACACAACCCTGATAGATCCCTGGTATAAACAGGCTGTACAACAAAAGAAAGAAGCTCTTGTCGAGAAGTAAGAGGGGAATGTGCAGCTCAAAATTTCACCTCTAGATCACCCACAGTTCTCCCCCCAAAAACACCCTCCACCACCAATTATCACCAAAGAACAGGTTGCCACTACACTTTCGAAAGTTAAAAAAATGGCTTCAATGGGGCCTGATGATATACCAGGTTGCCTCTTAAACAGCTTAAATCAGGACTTATCAGGCCCATTAGGATTTTTATTTAACCACAGCCTCTGGACTGGCTTTGTCTCAAAAGAGTGGAGGACAGTCATACCCCCTGAATAAAGAGGGACCCATCTACGGACCCACGAAATTTCAGACCCATAAGTTTGACTAGTCTTATATGCAAGACTTTGGAAAGAATAATCATGGACCTGATAAATAATGACATAGGAAACCTCCAAACACTGGACCCAACCCGATTTGGCTTTGTCAAGGGCAGGTCATGCCTACTGAATCGAATGGATTTCTTTAAGAAAGTCACCAAGTCCATGGATAAGGGTAAAACAGTATATACCACCTACTTCGGCCTGGACAAGGCATTTTTCAGAATTCTTCACTCAGGCATTATAAATAAACTCACAAAACAAGACATAAATCCCTACATCACCAGATGGGTATCCAAATGACTCACGGACAGGACGTGGTTAAAATGGGTGAATCCAGATCTATTAAGAGGCCAGTTACTAGTGGTAAGCCGTAGGGCTCAGTTCTGGGATCATTCCGGTTTGGAATACACTTCTCTGAAGTCAAGGCTAATGTGGAAGAACTCTGGATGACAAGGTTTGCCAAAGACTGCAAGCTAGATATCCTTCAGGAGGGTCTAGATCAGACAAATGATTGGTGCCAGAATCATGGTCTAAAATTAAATGTGAAAAATGCATCATCATACCATTTGGGAAGTCAAACACCCCTGCAAATTACAACATCAATAGCACACCCCTAAGAGTACACTCAGGGGTGAGAGATCTAGGTACACAGATAGAGAGTCTGAACTTTGACTGCCATGTATCCACAGTAGTAAGGAAGTCCTATGTGACAACTTATAAGTAAAGTACGTCATCCAGATCCAAGGAAATTCTAGTCATGCTGTACGGTGCCCTCAGTAGACCAATAACAGAGTACAATGTGCCATTTGGCATGTACTTGACTAGGCACTTAAGGCAGCTGGAGCAACCGCAAAGAAAATAACATGTCCTATGCAAACAAAATAAAAGCCCAATCCCTTCAGTCTCCTACCAATTAAGGGGTGACCTGTGCCTGACTTCTAAGGCACTCATAAATGTATGGTGCTACTACACATCTGCAGGTCATACAGCATGAGGGTCAGCTGATCTAGGGATCTAAACTTAGTCAGTGACTCAAACGCAACATGCTGGAGAGAGAGAGAGAAGTGTCTCAGAGATTGCCTTCCTAGTCACATTAAGCACAACCCTTCCCTGGCCCTCTTCAAATGCAGTTTAACTCAATGGATAGGGAATTGCAAATTCACACCTGGAATAGTGTCCATGTCTTTTATGGACAGGGACAATCTGTACAATACTCGATGCACAGGCACAAATCCATGCCATCTTCTTGCCCCCTAGGAGCCATATATTGGGTAAAATATGGTTATATTGGCTAGGCTTGTAAGGGATCTTAAGCCTTTGGCCTAGTAATCTATGAACCTATAATCCATAATCAATGCACCATCACTCGTCAGGTTTCATTATTATAACACTCCTATAACTTTTAATTTCTTCCAATAACCTATTCTCCTGATAAGTCAAACTGTAGTAAGAATGGCCCTTATTTTATTTTTCAAAAGCTGCATCAAATCTTCTCGCACAGCTTTTCATTCAGGGCTATAGTTGGTGCAAGTGGTGGATCCCAGGATCCTAATGTTGGGGGGAGGGGGATTGGGAAGCATGTTTGGCATACAGAGAACTTCTATCAGCAATTGTTGCTAAATGCTACTGCATCACCTGGCACTAATGGCAAAATATCAGTTAACAGCATACTTAATTTGAGGGCTACAAAACTATGGTTTTGTGCCTATATGCAATTTTTTTTAACTATTTTTAAACTGTAAACATTATTTACTTGCTATTCTTCCTGTGGGCTTTGGATTATTGATGTACGTATTAAGACAAGGCTGTGATTTTATTCACTTGTTTCTTAAAACATTTTTTTTCTGGTTTATATCACGGCGAGGAAGCGGGGTAATTTTATTTGGACAAAGTTCTGTAATTAATGTTGGAACGAAAGAGTAGGCAATAAAATCTGTTTGAACAAGACAGCATTTTGTCACAGCATCATATGAAGTTACAAGGTTAATGGCCTTCTGGCCCCTATAAGCCTAGTCAAGTTCTACCATTACTTCCACAATCAGCACTTAATGCCCATGTCCGAGAGGGACACAGGTGGAACCTCCAGGGTGAATTTACAGTTACCCATCCAGTCGTCCAGACTGCATTTGAAGAGGGCCAATGAGGTGTTCTGTTTGACATGAAGTGGGAGTCTGTTCACAAAGAAACAATGGTAGGATATACGTACATCTCCCAAATATGCAACAAAATCTAGAAGATTTAGGATTTTTCCTTGGAAATGTTTAAACAGATATTTTTATACCACACGTGGAATACAGAGAATTTTTCCTCAGACAGCAAATGTTGGAGGTGTGAAGGGGAAGAAAGAGGTAATTGGGAACATATTTTCTGGGAGTGCAGCAAGCTGGCAGACTAAGGATTCCCTTCTGGATGCACTGTTGGAGATGCCGAGTGGGCAGATTGGTCAGACGAGGGAGATGATTTTTTCTGAGCTATGATACAGAATCGGAATTGCCTAGACATGGTAAGGCCTTGCTGTGTCTAATAATGGTGGCTACCAAAAAAGCCATTACTAGAAAATGGAAATCAAAATCTAAACCAACTATACTGGAAGTAGCAACTGTAGTAACAGAGATAAAAGAACTGAGATCTTTAGAAAAGGGTAGGAGCAAACTACACTGAAAAAATGGCAATTGTGGGAACAATACATACAAGAGAGGAATGAGGTTTAAAAGGTCGCAGGACTTAAATGAGCTATGTAATGTTTGAGTGAGAAAGATTGGCTAGATAAGTGATGTATAATGTTTGCAACTGGAAATGTGCCAATATGGTTTGTGATGTAAAAAGCTTGCAACTAGGATTGTGTCGGTGTAGTTTCTTTTCATTTATATAAATGTATGATTGCCTATGTAGTAAGTGATGATTTAATAATGATGTTTCTTGTTTAAGAAAAAAGCAGGAATTGAATAATTTATGTAATATTGCTTAGGTTATATAATATATAGCAATATATGTGAAGTATAGTGCTTATGTTAATATACTTTGATTGCTTTTACATGAATGTAAATATGTCTATGTCACAAGTGATAATTCAATAAAGGTGTTTAAAAAAATGAAGTGGGAGTCTGTTCCAAAGGTGTGGTAACATCTGGGAGACAAATATGTCACTTCAGCAGGTTCTATTAAGATCACACACCAGGCTAAGGTCTTTAGAGCAAATAACCCATGTACTATTTGACTTGCGGACATGCAGCATTTCCAATAAAGCAGGGTCAGAGATTGCCTCTGAGTAGTCTGTATGAAAAAATAAAGTGATTTCAGACTATCAACATTAGACAGATGATGAAGCCCTTGAATCTTCATGTGTGGAACCTTTGTGGTTTCTCCAACTGCTGCAGATGCTTACATCCCAAAGAAGGCACTGCACTCAATTATTGGCCTGATGAGAGTACAGGGAGGTTTATAACTTCTTTTTTCCAGAGGAAATGCCCTTACTTATGAAATGAGCAATACAGAATGACCTTCATACCACTGTGGAGACATGGTGATCAAAGGTAAGACTGCCGTCAACCTGTGTGCCCAGGTCTCTCATCACTGGATGTGTACTTAGGGCATTGCTATTAATGTGGTAGTGAGCAGGAAAATCGCTTTTACCAAAAGGGATGATGATACATTCTTTTCATTGATTTTAAGGCCATAACTTTGGCACCAATCATTTGTTTGTGTAAGACCCTCTTTGTAGGATGTTGACATCATTTGGAGATTCTATGACCACTCACAATTTGCAGTAATCAGCAAGCTTTGTTAGCCACAGACCTTTCGTTTTTGCTTGTACTTTGGAGAAATAGATTTCCAAACAGTAGAGGTCCCAGGATTGATCCCTGTGGAACACCACTGGTTACAGGGTCTGCTGTTGGAGGTGTATTCCCCTATTTTGACTATGTGTGTTCTATCAGTGAGCCAGTTAGCGACCCATCTAACAATACAAGGGTTGATATCTACCTGGGTGAGTTTGTCAATGATTCCCGAGTGGGGGATAGTGTCAAAAGCCTTGGCTAAGTCTAGGTAGGTTGTATGCACATATTTCCTCTCGTCCAGGGCCTTGGTGACTATCTCAAAGAAGTCCACCAGGTTTAATAGGCATGATCTCCCTTTGACCATTCCAAATTGAGTAGGGTCAAGTGTTTGGAGATTACCTATATCTTTGTTGATAAGGTCCATGATGATTTGCTCCAAGGCCTTGCAGATAAGGCTAGTCAGGATAATAGGTCTATAGTTCTGAGGGTCAGTGGAAGCACAACCTTTATGCAAGGGAATAATGGTGGCCATTTTCCATTCAGCTAGGATGAAGGCGGTGCCTAGACTATGACTGAAGAGAGTCCCCAGTGGTGTTGCTAATTCCTGTAGGACCCCAAGTAGGATGCAGCCTGGGATGTTATCAGGACCCACAGATGCTGCATTTTTGGCCTTGGGTTGTAAACACCCTCTCTCTTTAGAAATACAAGGTAAGTGACAGGTGGTAGGGATATCATGGAGTATGTGTGGCAGGGACAGGGCAGTGAAGTGTTCACAGAACCTGTCAGACAACAGGTTAGCTATGTCTATAGGCTCAGTATACATGATATCATTAACTACCAGTTCGGCATAAATCTGGGCCTTTCCTTTTAGGTTAAGGATTAACTAAAGCACACTTTAGGACTGCCCCTAGTTGAGGAAGCCAATTTGGATTTGTAGTTTGCTTTGCAGGACTTCACAAGAAGTCTTATTTGCTTGTTTAAGCTGAAGAGGGAGTGTTTCCAGTTTAGGGCTTGCTCCCTCTTACTCTTAGACAGCAATTTCATCCATTATTGTAAAGCATTTTAATGGCAGTTGTCCAATAGACAGGTTTGCTCTTCCTTGAGGAGCTTGTTTTGGTCCTATCGGGTATGGCCGAGTCAATGCCGTTGCACAGGTGTTTGTATAAAGCATTAGTGCAGATTTCGGCATAGCTGCCAATTCCATCTTGTGGGGGGCTGCATTGAAGCTATCTATACTATCCTGCAAGAGGTTATCTGCTTTGGAGAAGTTTTTTAGTTTAGTTACTTCGAATGAGATCTGTGGCCTGCTCTCACCAGGAAGACCACACAGTGGGGGTGCTACAGTAGCTCTCTATATCAGTAAACACCAATATCCAGCATATGTTGACACCCCTTGTGGGGGTGTCAACCAGCTGGTCCAGGGCACTGGAATTAATGAAGTCAAGGAACCTTTGCACAAGCAAGTTTGAGCATGAGTAGTTTACCCAGTCAATGGATGGGTAAAGCTGCCCAAAACCATGGTGTTCGGATGTATTTTGATACTCAAGTAAATCCAAATAGGCAGAGTGGGTGTCCTGATTCATGGAGGGGGTCCTGTAGCTGACACTGACTTGAACAATGTGTCCTACTAACAGTTAATTGCATCTGAAGTATCTCCAGAGAATCATGCTGTCTAACCAATCTGGAGGTGTATTGACTTTAATGAATATTGGTATACCACCTCCTTTAGTTTTCGCACCTTCAGTTTGTGGTCTGAACGTGTGGAAGGAGATGCAACTCAGTATGGCTGGGGTGCTCTCCACAGCCTTAAACCAGGTCTCCGTGACTCCACAAATGTCTGCGTCTTTCAAGGTGAGGACTGCTTCCAGTGAGTACAGTTTCATGTTACGGCTCCTAGTGTTTACAGCATAACCTTGAGGTTATTTTAGATGTATTTATTTTATTTATTTATTGCATTTGTTTACCGGGAAAGTCTACTGGGCCCCAAGAGCCCATTTTCAGTGGAGGCCCGGGGAGAAAAGCTTAGACAAGAACATACATACTGAAAATATTAAACATTACCTGGTACAAAAGTAGATTCAGTGTTACATATACAGTGATTACAATAATACATACATAAAAGCAGGAATTTTGTTGGTTGCCAGATAAATTCAATAAGAGTGGTAGAAACAGAGATATCTTAAGCACCATTACTGTACCAGTATCGACAAGTGATAAAAAAAAAAAAAAAAAAAATAATAATAATAATTATGGAGAAAAATATCATCAGTCAGCAGTAGCAAAAAAGCACAGGAGTTTGGTTATCATATAAGGAGGAGGAGGTTCGGTTGTAGAGCAGGTACATAGCCCGAAAGAGTTGAGATAATTTTTCAGTATTTGTTATAGTGGTATTGTCTTGGGCTTGTAGAGTGAATGTATTTATTTTTTTTTTTTATTTAGGAGAGTGGTTTTCTTAGGGGATAAAAAGTACTAGTTTAATTTTTTTTTCGGATTTAGGGCAAGATGATTATTAAGTATCCAAGAATCAGTAGAGATGAGGGTATTCTGGATGATTTGATGGAGTTCAGAGCTGGAATTTGCAGTGCATATTATTGTAGAGTCGTCAGCATACTGGGTTACTGAGCACTGTGGGAGAGTGGAGTGGAGTAGAAGTCGTCAGTAAAGATGCTAAATAAGAGAGGACCAAGTATGGAGCCTTGGGGTACCCCTATGGAAGTACTGAGGGAGGGAGAGTAAGATTACTGCCATTTGGCAGATTGCTGTCTATTGGAGAGGTAGCTATTGAACCACTGTAGGATAGGTAGGGAAATGTGGAAATTATTTTGCCAGAATCCTGTGCCCGGTTAACTATATCCAGGAAGGACAGGAGGGCGTTAGTTGTGCTGTGTACTGGTCTAAAGCCATCCTAAGTGGGTGAAAGAATTTGATTTTCAAGCAGGTGGCTGAGGAGTTTGGCATGGATGCATGTTTTCAGTATTTTAGAGAGAGGTGGGAGAATTGCTATGGACTGAAAGTTTGTGGTGTCTGTGTTGGTGCTGCCTTAAGGGGAGAATGTATGCTTTTTTCCATATGTCTGGAACTAGGGATTCTTTAAATCGATCTGTTAATGAGTATGCTGATGGGATAAGCTATAGAGTTTGCAGCTAGCTGCAGGAAGCATGGGGGCAGAAAGTCAGAGGCCAGAGTACACAGTTTTAGCTTAAGTAAATTTTTTTTTATTATGTCTGTGTATATGGGGGAGAATTTTAGGTTAGAATCGAGGGTAGGATTTTTTTCTGGCATGATTTGGTCATCAGCTGTCTTGGTGGTGCTAACTGTAGAAAGGTTGTGGTTAGGTTAAGCTATGGTGTCAATGAAGAGGGTGGCAAGTTCAGCTGGGGTTTTGTCTGGGTCAGGGGATGGGTTGCTTTGAGAGCCTGGTTGTAATATTTGGTTAATGGAGGACCAGAATTTTTGGGGATGATCTTTATGTTGGCTTTGTAGATGGAGGTAGTGGGCTTTTTATCTCTGGTTATTAGTCATTTGCCTGGTTATGGAGTTGCTTGTTTTGTAGTAGAGTTGAAGGGTCTGTTTTTCTGCCACGCTTTCTTGATTTTATCTCCTGTGGACATGACTTCTTTGGTAGATTTTGACAGCCAGCTTGCATGGTTATGTTTTACTCATTTTTGGCAGGTGGGCGCTTGCCCATCGGTTATGTTTTACTCATTTTTGGCAGGTGGACACTTGCCTATTTAGGATGTCTAGAAATGTTGAGTTAAAGAATTCAACAGCCTTATGATGTGGTAAGGATTTGAGGGGCTCCCAATTTACTTTAGCTAAGGTTTCATTAAATATCGATGGTTGGAACTTAGTCAAATTTCTGGATGATTTGTATTGGTGTTGGCCTGGGATTTGGGTAGGTTTGCGTAGGATATATGCTGGGTGGTGTTCGCTAATGGTATTAGGTAGTATGCTTGCAGTGGTGAAATTATTAGGGTTGGACACTAATATCCAGTCTATTGTGGAGCCCCAATTGTTAATTTTGTGGGGGTCAGGTAATGTCTTGAATTAGTTGGGAGAAGTTGTAAAGGTTTATGTTTTTGAGAGGTTCTTTTGGGCAATGTCTAGCCAATCACATCACCATGGTTTCATTAACCATGTTTTGGGACGTCCAGGTAAGTACGTGCTCTAATATTGGTATGTCGTTTCCTAAAGAAATATACAGAGCAATTTTTTTAAGTCTGGAATTTTGTCCTTGAGAGACTGCCTCAAAAAGGCACTATGAGGGTGGCAAGAGCCTTAGCTAGTTGCCAGAGATGGTCTTAATCTGTCACCCCTTTGATTTTGGCTAAACATAGAGGTCTGTCAGGCTGACACATACTGGATCCCCTCAGAATGACACCAGAAACTAAGTCAATTACTAATATCAATCATTTTCATCTTAAGGTAAGAGAAAAAAAGCATTATATCCGTGTCATGATCTCGCATTTTCATAGGGACAGTTGACAGGTATAGTTTCTTTGCCAACTTGTTTGCTCTGTATATTCCAGTTCAAATAATCTTAAATAAAGATCTTTTACTTTCACAAAACTATTTTTCTTGTAGTATTGAGCCTAGCCTTATATGACTTAACACAAAGTAAGAAATCCTGCAGGTGGGGTGTGACAACTGAAAGTACCTAAAATACCACTGAGGTAAGTTTTCTCTATAGCTCACTATAAGGACTATGACCCACTTCCTCTACTAATGCGACATCAAATAGTACATAGTTATTATGGAACAGTCTTGCCTACTTAAAATGTGATGAATGAATGAATGAATAAATACAGGAAGAAAACTGAAAAGTGAGAAACTAAGAAAAAAATTAGAATAACCTGGATGGTGTGGGTAGGCTAGGATGGGTTTCAAAGGGTGATATGTACGTGTCTTGGGGAAGGTGGGCACCATGGAGACCTTTCACCTAGCGGTACCAGTTGACCCAAGGCAAGCAATGATGTTAATGAATTTTCAACATTTCTTTGTAAAAATCTGTGTGCACTGCTTTACCAATGCTAGTGTGCAGTTCTAGTTAATTTTAGTATGCGTGTGGTTATTTTAATTAGCACAAACAGCCAGTGGCAAAGTCTGAAGATATTTCTTTCCATTCTCCTTACAGATCATTCTCTTCAGCTGAGAAGTCCGTCAACTGAGACCTCTGGGGTGATAACATACTTCTTCATAGGTAGTTACTAGACATGCAGCCTGGTACACCATTAAGGAGTTAAGCCTAAATATTGCCCAAAAGCTCTGTCTAGTTAACTGACTTACTCAATGAAAATGAAGGCTTAAAAACAAAAAAAAAACTTGTACAGGAGGTAGCTCATTAACAGCTCACAGCCTTGGTCCTCTGTGCCAACTGCTAGACTTGCTAAACAACTTCTTGTCATAACAGAAGTTGTTCACTTATTTGCACATAAACCGTTCCAAATCCTGTACCTTAATACCTTAGATTTCATTTCAGGAGTAGTGAGAAAACAATGGACTTTGCTAAGCTAATCTTTCTGTCTTTCCAAAATAAAATGTTCAAAGGTCAGTAGTCCTCATGCCCTTGGCATTCTCATATCAAGGAATACTCTAAATATACACACTGTACAGCAACTGCAGTCAAAAACAGAATCAGTACTGTGAGTGATTAGCAGCTCCACAGGCACACAATACTGCTGGTGGGTTAGAAGTGCAAGTGTGTAAAGCAATTATCACATCGGAAAAGGATCAACAGTGAGGAAAAAATAAAAACATTGTAACAAACTGACCCGTTATATTTGGTTAGTTAGAAACCCATTATCATGTCATACCTATCAACCACCTGGAGCAAGAAATCTGCACAAACCCATAAATAATGAGGGTAAAAGGCCCAAAACAAAATTTTAAATATTGCTTGTACAAACTTAGAAAGCTGACAGGACAACAGGTTTTGCATTAGCATGGATTTCCTGCAGGGTATGAAGCCTCAAAGTCAAATGCTTGTCATTTTTCTGACTTCAAACCTCAGTGATTTGCCAGAAAACCACAAGTTTACGAAAAACAGACCAACAATATGAGGCAAAAATGTGGACATTCTGCACAACTCTTGACAGTTAAGATGCAAGCATTCCATGGATAGCCTTTCATAGTGGAATGGGAAACGCCTAAAATTTCAGTTCGTGGAGGAGGAAAAGGCAGAAAGATAATACAACTGCATAACTTAACCAAAAAGTACAGTTTTGTACCTACCATAAATGTAGATGTTCGAGGATTTGCAGTCCAGTACCTTACTATTGGGTATCATCCATCCAGTCGGCCCGAATACCAGCGATATGGCGAGGCGCATTAATCTTAATCTGCGATTAATCTGGCAGTCGGTACTGCTCATACTATGCACGGCGTCTGGCCATATCCTCTTTCTTTGCCCCAGATGTCAGAAGACCCTAAAAGACAAGGCCCAAAAAACAGAAACACCAAAACATGAACAACAAAAACACAAACAAAAAATACCACTCACCTAACAACCACCCCTAAACACAGAGGGGGAAGGAGGGAGGAAAATTGGACATCAGCAAACATGATCGAACATCTATCCATTTGGTAGGTGCAAAACTGTTACTATGTCTTCGCCTTCCTTCCATTGCTGCAGTCCTTTGCCAATGAATAAAGCAGAAGAGGGAGGAGGGCAAATCAGAAAAGCAGAAAGAAGCAGGAGCTGACAACATGCCACCAAAAGCTGAAAGGAACAACCAGAGCTTAGATAGAATAGTGATAGAGCTGAGATCTGCTTGAGGATGCAGTAAAAGTGAAAAATTGCCTTAAATGCCCAAACGCCAAATTGCCGTAGAAATGCTGAGCCCCGCTGTTAAGCCCTAGTCATCCCTGCCTTGATGCAGAATAAATGAGGAATATGAAATACGCAATATAATGGGATGCAACAAATAATCCAACCTGGAGATCAATGCCCTCCAAAGTAGTGAAAAAAATCACAGGCTTCTGCAAAAAGACACAAAAAATACAGTCCAAGACTGCCTAAAATCCTTAGTCCTCCTTTAGTAATACCCTAGTATGCATTTAAAATCTCCCGCTTATAAGTAAATTTTTGTTTGCAAAGGGTTTAAATGAAAAGAATGGTGTGTAGGGCAAAAAGAATAACCAGATTTAGCATTAAAGCCACACTAGAAACCACCTTAGGCATAAAGGAAGGATTAGTGAATGACACCCTTCTCTATTGGGGAAACAACTCAAAAGCAAGTAATTGCCACATAAGCAGCAAGAGAAGCAGACTTGTCTTTGAATAGGTAATCCAAAAGCAGTAGCCATGACAAGTATTTGTAAGTAAAAAGTTGTTTTAGCTGCAGGCAAGTTGAGGTTGTAGAGTTTTCCAACACAAAATTGAGATCCCAAGCAGGAGTACAGGAGTAGGTCCTTGTCATAATTCCAAGGTGAAAACAAGCAAAATCAAAACTGAAGTGAGAAAAAATTGCTGCAGAATGCATCTTCAGGGAAGACCTTTGCTGACAAAACTCAGTCTCAAATTAAGATATTGAAGGAAAACACTCAAATTAGGCTCACAATAAATCTCAAATCCATTTAACAAAAAAAAAAAAAAATCTATTTTGAAATCTCGTACTGTCTTTCTGCTAGGTCATTCTCCATTTAACTCTTTGAAACTTTCTTGAGACTTGTTCACTGCGTGCCACCAAAGACATTTGAGAGGCAGGCTGTGTTGAGAGCTGACAAGCAGATGATGGCTGTTAGATGAGTGCTGCCAGAGAGACAGAACCAGAAAGGCCATGCTTCTGAGATAAGAGATCTGGAATCAAAGGGTACCGGCCAGGCCAGGCCAATCTGGGGAGAATCACTCCAATCAGTGGCAGCTTTGTTACCAGTTTGTCCAAGTAGTTTGGAAGAATGCTCCCTGGGTGGTCTGGCCTTTAAGGCCATACCTTTTTTTTTCAACTGAAAGACAGAGCAGATACTGGAGGTTGAAGTGATGAAACAATACTTTGCATAGTAAAGTGGTTTCCACTCGAAGCGGTGAGATAAATGATTTTGTGGTGTGCTGAAACCCCAAGATCAGTTTGGACTCAAAGGACATCCAAATGTTGTTGTTTCCACTGCTGAATGGGATGTATGATGTAGAAAGCTTACCCTGCATCTGGGGATCCAAAGCTTACTGGGATGACCTCCCTTGTTATAAGTAGCTGGCAGAGGGCAGAAACCTTTGCCTTCTTGCTTGGCTGAATAGCACCCCAGACAAATATTGTGGCTTTGCTTTAGGCATATGAGGATAACAACTGTGGTGTTGGATGTTATGATCCAACTGCCTGTTGTGTGTGTTAATTGAAAACCTGCCCTGGAAGAAAGAAGTACTGACTTGATACTTAATGCAACTGGACTGCTAACATCTCCTTCATGTTGATATGTAGATGCTGCTCAAGTCTCCAATCGGGTGATTGTATCCACTTTTCCATTTAGATGAGCTCCTCTGTCACAAAAAGTCCTCTGATACGTAAATATTACTGACCCTCATGATCCACTGAGAATCCCATCGTTAAATTGACCATGGAGGGCATGAGTAAATTGTCTTTGAAGTCCATACAAGGGTTTAATATTGGGTGTTAATACCTTGAATTGCTGTCCTAGTGTATTAAGGACATACATTTTTGATCATGGATAAGATGAGAGAATGCCATTTTTGAAATACAAAGAAATTGAATTCAATGCCTTGAAAGATAAACGAAGGAAGACTATTGGATGGAGAGCAAGCTGATGGACTTGGGGTTGATCAGAGATGGTGGACTCCTCTGTTTGAGCCCTTCTAAAGGCTGCTGCCCTCTATTCTTTTGCGTTCTGGTCCTTGTCTTGAGATGAATCAGGTGATGGTCTAGGCACTACATTAAACTCACAATTTATGGCGAGTAATTCTCTACTGCTTGCCTGAGATTTCTTGGGCAGAAGGGCAGGATAGATTTGAATTCCTTTAATGAGCCAGAATCATAATGTCTCCTTCAGTGAATTCAACCAGGTAGGCCCAGCCGGGTAAGCAAAATCACAATGCAGAGAACTGATACTGAGATCCTCAGCTCAACAAGGCATGCCTCCTGAAGAATACGAGAATTGAGCAGCGCAATCTCAGGGGCACTTCCTCATAAAAGTATTGAGATAGAGGACTTGCCCTTCTTCATCTACAGCTGTTGTAAAGCCATTCTTGAGAACAGTGCAAAGGAAATCCTGTTGTTAGCGTTAACAGGGAACTTAGAAATAGGTCCAGCCTCTTTAATTTGAGATAACAGAGGCGTGATCTTCTCTTTGTCTAGGAGGAGCGGCTGTGGAAGGCGGGCTAAATGGCAACTTCCGGCCCCGTTTCCCTTACCCTGGCTGATGGGCTGACTGGGATTTGGAGTTGGAAAGAAAAGAGCACCTTTTCCTCTGCTGTTTGCAGGCGAAGCATTGTAGTACAAGAAAATGAGTATTCTACTTGAAAGAGAGCTACATCATTGTGCAAAGGAGTGAAAGTGTGAATCTAGGAGCTGCCTCGCCCTGTATTTCCCCAAAATCTGTTCTAGGCCTGAATCTGTACCGCAGTCGCCCCTCCCAAGCCTCAGCCAGAAATCCTTCTGGGAATCCTAAGCAGGAGTCTGTGACCCTAAAGGCACAAGACCTACCTGAGCAACTGCTCTCACAGCATAGATTAAGGAACCCTTAAGCCCTGCCCTTCCTACCCTTTCCACCCCTAAAACTCCCACATCAGAACCTCTTAAAGGCAAAACATCAGTAACAGTTTGCCTCCTCTTAGCTTTTTCAGGCTGCACCCATCAAAACTTGGAACAAAATTCAGAACTAGTGGCATCAAAGAGGGCCTTTAGACATGCAACATCAAATTTCAAAAATCTTGCCAAGGTTGCCTTGTTTACACATAGAACTCTTCATCAACATCCATTTCAAGCCCTCCTTCATGCTGAACAGCATCCTTAGATCCTCAACCAGGCAAAAGGATGGAAAACTGACCATTTGGCAGCCACCAAAAGACAACCACAGCACCTCAACAACCCTTGTTAAAGTAATCCAAAACCCACTCAGCAACGCCAAATAAATTTTGTCAGTGGGAACGGGATTTTTAACCATTTCCCCTTAATCTTGTTTTGACCCTGAGGCAGAAATCCAGCAATTTTGCCTAGGACTCACGCTAAACTGTTATGAGCCTCGAGAGCCAGCTTTGACCCTTTAGCACTCTTAGACATTTCAGAATCAACCTCAAGAGCTCAAACTGAAATTCACACCTTATTCCAAACAACTCGTATACCCCATGCCCCTATAACTGGGGAGAAAACAAGCACCCTATGGCCTCCTATCAGGTTTAACAGGATATGCAGGAGCCATACAACAAGTGACAGGGTGGGGTCCACCTCTTCTGAAAATGACAAATCAGGAGGAGGCTCAGCCTGGAAAAAGATCTCATCAGGCCTTCAACACAGAAGGTAGGGAAAGAAATAGAAATCATTGTAAGCTCAAATCCTCATCTTCCAGCCCTCCAGAGGGGTCAGTGTGCACCTGAAATCATCAGGAGGAGAATAAGAATGATGGTCATCATAATCATCCAAAAAATGGAATCCATAGAATGCCGTAGGTAACAATGTGAAACTGCTGTCTCCCTCTTCTCTGCCTAACTACAACCTCAGATCTAAAGAAGAAAACTTAAGCAACTGGGGCCAGCTCTATAGAACCTCTAATCTACCATAATTATAGGGCCCTGCAGCCTAGGGTGCCCCTGAACCCTGAACAGAGGTAAAAAAAAACAGAAGCCCTTAGACAGAGGACTCCCATCTAAAAAGAAAAAATTTTGGCAACAGAAGGAGAGGCTCTAACAACTTAAGCGAGAGGGAAAAGAAAAGTTACCTGAAAGCCCCCCGCCTGAAGCCCTTCTCGGGAGAGGGCCGCCTGGAACAATAGTAAATTACAGCGCTTCTCAATAGCCTTCATGGCAAAAACCCAGCTCCTCTTCCTAGTGTTGGTGAACGACCCTACATAAAGAGCCATCACCCCCAACGGCGGGTTCATGCCTAAACAAGGTATACAATTGTAGCGCCGCCTGTGAGAACATTTGTTTCCTGCGCCAGTTAGTTCAAGCACAATACGAAATTTTAAACACACCCAGAAAAAACACTTCGGATACAAACGCAACAATGCCAAATCTGAAACAGTCTGGTTTTGAAATCTTTCAACAGCGCTTTATTAATCGCAAGCAAACAAGAGCCTTACGCATCCTGCCCGAAATACAGTTATTCACTGATTCTTATACAATACTGGCATCCCTGGCGTCGGTGTCGCCGTTCTGAACCGCCCTGAAAAATTCAACTCTTATACTCGGGCAAACTGGATGCTGATGCAAAACCAATAGTGAGACTGCAGCACAGGAAATGCAAGAACATGAACTGGCGGCGAAAAATGCGCAGCGGCAAAAAGACTGAATGCATGGCGGTGACGGGCGACTGGACCCGGCGCGCCTGGTCAGCGCCGCTTGCGGGAATGGTCAGCGAGCCAAAACCACTATATTCATTTTTTTCTTTAATTAGCAGCATATTATCATAACTTGTGTGTCCACCTCCAAGCCTTCCATACCTACTTAAGTCATTCTTGGAAAGTACTGTAGAAGGGTATAGCCATTAACACACAACTGCAACTCAAAGCTTAGATGCAATGTTTTACCCATATAAAGTACCAGAGCAAAACAAAAATAACATTGTTGCATAGTTTTATACTTTTAAGAATGCATCGAGTTAGTTATTACGAAACACATTGCCAGGGGGTGGTTCTAAGTGCTTACGTCAGGCAATAAAGTCAGCACAGTCACTGTATTCAGTGCTTGCTTTTTCTTTCTGAGCATGATCATCATACAGCCTCTTTAAAACAACCCAGGGAGTTGTCTCTTACAAGAAATGTTTAGGAAAATCATCCATAGAGAGAGACGCAAGCTGAACAAGTGGCATGACAGAGAACATTCACAAAAATAAATACATAGAAAGCAAAAAGACAGGCTGCATTTATGCTGTTAACTGCTTTGCTGTGAATGAGTCACCAAAGCATTTTCATAGGTGGGTACTAGACTAATGGCCCTGGAGCGTTTACAAGCCTAACCCATAAAAGTGAACTGGCATCGTGCCACCAGACATTCAGCAAATTTAACCACAAAAGGAAAGGCCAGCAGAACAAGTTTCAGAAAAAACGTTCAAGAAAGCATACACAAAGCAAAGTTATCCTCTTGAGACATTACCCATATAAAGAAAAAAACGAACAGAACCATACTTCTCAAATGTTCCAGATTTCAGGGATATCCTTGATTTTGACTCAAATTTTAGCTCTTTCCCTCTTAATCCCTCTTAAAACTGGTGACTTCCAGAGAAAAGGTGGAGAAATTCACTTAATAATGACAATAATTAGGGTTTTAGACTTCCTTTACTCGGTTAAATTTATATTAATGCACATTCTCATTCTGTCAGTGTCTCAAGTTAATAGTACTAGTATTTAAAGGTGTCCCGGATTATCGCTTATTTCTGAATTTGCCCCTGATTCTGTTGAGATTTGTCCCTGACTGGTTGAGAGCTATAAACAGAACAAGTTGCAGGAAAGCATAATTGGTGGGTAGATATACTGGCACAAAATCACTTACTAATACAGCCTTTACTTCTGTAGACACTCTACTTTGCCGTCACTTAAAACTGTACTTCTATGTAAATGTCGAAAATTAGGTAGAGCAAGTCACAGGAAAGCTTCCACTTCATTCAAGTATGTATACACAAGTATGTAGTAATCTTTGGTAACACGACTGTAAATTAGGATTGCAGCACAAGTTATGAAATCATAAAAGTGCCATCAGTAAAGATGTAGGGACAGTAATAGACAACTTTCATTATGACTGCTGTGATCTTACTAAAGACAGAAAAGAATGTTTTCTAACTCACCTAATTCTAAAGGGCACGTCTAGCAAAGATCAATGAAACACTTGACTTATTACTGAAATTAGTGGCATATTCTGTAGCTTTCAAACAAGTCATCTGAAATGACCAGAAAAGATACAACAGATCCTTACCAGACAGACAATAGGGATGACTATTCATAAATAACAGACATTTTATTTAGTACAGGTTACTTAGATGAGTCCTATGCCTGGTCTATAACTCAATGGATGATCCAGTTCTGCTTTGTTTCTTTTAACAGAGTATTGTGTTTAAAGTAGAAGGTATACAGAATGTAAAAAAAAAGACAAAATTTGCCTTCTGGTAATTTCCTAATAACTTAGTTATATACAATTTAGAAGGCTCTAGCCAACATAAGTTTGTTAAACGGACACAAAGATAAAAAGGAAAATATAAAAAAGATCAGCAAATTAAATAAAATTATTGCAGCTGCCATTTTGGCTATTAGTCTGCTTGTAAATAAAAAAATAAACTACATTTTCAATGCAAGAACAAACTTAGTTACATGATGTCTGAGAGAATATGTTTTATGGCATAAAAAAAAATTTAAGGTTTAATTAGAACACTGTGCAGCATTTTATGGGATAAAGTGTCTCCTCTTCAGATATTAATATTCCATCACGAATTTTATCAGTATTTGACAGTTACTGTTATCACTATACTCTGCTTTTCAAAAGCAGAAGAAAACTAGACTGACAACAGAAATTACATTTATCAAGTCCTTGCTCTTCTCAAGGGTAGGGTAGAGGAAAGGGATACACAACCACAGTTGCTTTGCAAGACGGGCAGTGTTGTGGTACGGTGCAGGCCCTGGCAACAGGATTTCAGTGCACCATCCCACTGCCCTGTGGTAGTTATCGTTTGCGAGTGTGCAGAAGCGTACATTCACATAGGGGCTGGGAACTGTGGTGTCTTGCAGTGATGTGGGCAGTTTGCCCCCACAAATGTCCCCATTCCCACAACACCTACCTATGGCACAAGCAATCCACATGGCTGCCTGTATGACAACCCCCCCTTCCAGGTGTCTCTCACCCCTGAACTGTACTTGGATAACTCCCACGTACACTGGAATGTATGGGCAGAGTCAAATTGGAGGCTTCATGGTTGACAGGCATGAGGGATAAAATCACCTACGGAGAAAAAAAAGTTTGAGTTATTCATCGTATACTGTAACCATACAAATTCAGGATAACTACTGATCACTTTCTCATTATTAATGAGTCATAAATTAAATACTGCAATCAAATGAAACAAGCCTTGCAATGATACCCTAAAAACAGCAGCAAGAAACAAAGCTAGGAAAGCACAATTGTGCTAGGAATTTACAATTGTAGATGTTAGAATAGTATTCACTGTTGTCGTAATCACTCTCAAAATAGTCTGTTGTGCAGGTAGCCTGCGACCTGCCAGTCTTCTAAAGCTATTCCCTCCCACAGGGCTTCTGTCAACGTTCTCCTTCTGGAGGAGGCATAAAGGGTGAGGTGCATCAGCCAACATCATCTTCAGATCTTTCATGCCCTAGCAGAATCAGGGAAGAAGTCCATTGGGTCCCAGAACACAGTGAACAAAGTGTTAGCTCCAGCAGAGGCAAGGTTCATCTTAAAGTATCCCAAGTTTAGAAGATCCAGAGAGAAGGACTTAACAAATATGGGACACTGTCTGGTTTAATATAGAAGGTACGTCAGGTGAAAGGGCTGGGTTGCCACCCCATCCCAAGACTACGTCAGAAGAGGTATGGTGGGAGGGAACATGGGCTGCAACTGTGGAACTACTTGAACATGTAACACAACCGCACTATGCTGATCACAGTACTTGCTGTTGCAATCTTCCGTTTTGGGAAGATTCTCACAGAAAATGAGAGAGATGGGGTGGATTAACTATTTGGAGACCAATCCTTGCAAGACAGCAGAGAAGTCCTACTTTATCTCTGGCTGTTACCTCCAAGCTACAGTGCTTAGGGAAGGTGTGCACATAATATGAGGTTGCTGCTTCTAGGATGGCTTAGGTGTAAACTTCCCCAAAGGAAAGCTGTGCTCTAGTGGAGTGTGCTCTAATGGGACCTGGCACTTGCTCTCTATAGTGGTGATAAACAGTAGCTCTCTACAGTGGTGGTAAACAGTAGCAGAGTTCTACAGTCATTCAGAGAGGGGTTGCTTGTTGACAGGTTTTCCCTTTTGCAAAGCAGACAAGCAGCTAGTCAATTTTCTTGAATTATTTTGTTCTATGCAAGTCAAATCTCAGCTGCAGGAGTACATCCAGGGAACGCAGTGTTCCTCTTTTCTTATTATGGGTTCTAGAGAAAAAACTAGGAGGTGAACAGTCTGATTCAAGGTCAATTTAGTAATTATTTTAGGCATAAAAAGAGGGATTGGTATGCACGATGGAACACTAAGAACAGTTCTTTGAGCATTAATGCTTGCAATTCTGAATCCTAGCCAAGGTGACCAACACCACTAAGAAGAGTGTTTTCTAAATACACTGGAGAAGTCAAGAGGATTCTGGTTCAAAGAGGGAGCAATGCCAGATTCTCCAATGCATAATTAGGCCTCATGGTGCAACATCTGTCTCTTAAGTGGGCTAAAAGGAATCACTCCCTACCAGAATTGCCTAATAGAATGTCTTGAGTAAAGAAGGGGGTCCATGAATAGTCGAGCTAAAAAATGCAAATGCATGAACTTCCATTATGTGTAAGTTAAGCCAGATTTGTACAGGTCTGGCAGGAATTCCAGGTCAACTCCACCTCAGCCTTGTTGGGGTCTAGATCCCTGGAGTGGAACCAAGAGGAGACTTTTCCATTTTGCTAGGTTTGGTTTTCTTGTACTGGGCTTCTTAACCTTCAACATAATGTTTAGTACTTCCCCCTGAATATCTGCGCCTGCCTGGGATTAATGAGAGATCATCCTTGCTGTCAGCCTCAGTCTGCCCAGTGTTTGATGCAGCAGGGGCCCCCTGTTCTTTCTGAGACAGGTAGCCCACTCACTGAGGTAATATTCCATATTTTCCTTTTCAAACATTGAAGAAACTAATGCAGCATTGGCCAAAAGGGAGCTAGGGGGATCATTTTGGCCTCTCCTACACTTTTGTCAAGATCCCGGTGATGAAAGGTACAGGAAGGACAGCATACAAAAACAGACTTGTCAATTCAGGGCAAAGGCATCTGTCATCCAAATTCCAAGAGCTACTGCCTGTTGAGATGAGAGAAATAGGTCTATCTCTAGCACAACCTGCCTGCTAAATAGATATCGAAAATGTTTTCTTGTGCAACATCCATTTGTGTGGATCTTCATACATTCTGCCAGCTTGTCTGTCATCACATTCTGATATGAAAGTATGTATGTTGCATTCAGATAGGAGCAAGTCCCCCTATTCTTGCTTATGTACTATACTGTGGTGTTGTCTGTCCTACTTTAAGGGCATGGTAGAGAGAATGACTTACAGAGCCAAAATGAGGGCCATTATTTCCTTGACATTGCTGTGCTTTCTCCTTATTCTATCTTGCCAAACCCCTTGGACCTGGAGACATCCCTTATGGGCTCCCCAAGCTATGTCTGAGGAAAATAGGTAGTCACAGAATGCTTAATTTCTCTAAAGGGCATTCCTTTCTGATGCAAGGCAGGAAGGGAATAATGATTTCCAAGTGATGGAGATGTCAGCATTCCCACTGTAGTCTACTCATGCCTAGAGCAATATCACAATACATGCTATCATGCGCCCTAGTGACCTCAAGTTCTCTCTCTGTTGTGATCTTTTCCTTTTGTGAGAACTTAGCAAAACAGATTTGAAAGCATCACTTACTCGTCTTGGGGAAGAAAAGCCATACACTGAAGTGCCCAGACTTGATTCAAGGAAAGTTACAGTCTCAGAAAGAATGAAGTGGAATTTCTCCCTGTTTACTGTCCGTTCCAGTTCTGCAAAACATTTTAGGTTAAAGTTCATAGCATCAAAAGTATCCTGGTAGAACTTTGCTAAGGTAAGGTATTCATCTAAGTAGGGAAATATCTGAATGCTCTTTGTCTTGCAAAAGGCAATCACTGGCACTAGACATTCTGTGAATATGGTAGGTGCAGTGGACAAGCCAAAGGGAAAGGCTTTAAACTGATAATGGTGTTCCCCTGCAGCAAATCTTAGAAATCTGTGCATTTTGCTCATGGGTATGTGAAGCATGTCACCTTTAAGTCCAGGCTTGACATGAATGCTCCTTGTGGAAGCAGAGGTAATATGCCCTGCATGGTGAATACTTGGAAATTTGGTACTTTCGGAAATTGGTTTAGATGTGGAGGTAATCAAAGGCGAGCTTCCATGTACCCTATTTTCTTGATACCAGGAACAATATGGAATGAAAATATATGCCCTCCTCCTCTCAATGGGCAAAATTTTTTCATCACTTGTGTCCAACATGTCTGATCAGCTGAGCCATTAACTGAATTTGATCCATTAACGGAATTTGATCTCCGGGAGCTCAGGGAATACCTCTAAACTGTGATCTTTCTGGAAACTGAAGACTTGATCCCTCCTTTAGAGTGTTTATCACCCACCTGCCCTGTGTAACTACATCTCAATTTCCCAGGACATGTTTCCTCCATGTTTTGGGGGATGGAGGTTTGAGCACTTCTGGGATGAGGTAAGCAGGGGGGGGGTAGCCAGTCTGGGTCACTGCTGATCCCCATGGGGAGGGTCTCAGCCTTCAGCCCAGCTCCCCTACCCCCCAGGTTCCTCCTTGTATTTAGCCTGCCACTTTTCCTTTTGTCAGACCTGGTGGCTTCCTGTCTAGGTTCACAGGGCCAGGTCTTGGTTGGAAAATTTCTGCTGTACCTTGGTGCAAAGGTCTGAAGACTTGTCTAATATATTCGGTAGTGCTACACTTCTCCCCTAGTTTCTGGTAAACCTCTTGTGCAGGAGGTCAAAAGAGGAAATGCTTACATAATGGGGCACTAATCAGTGTTTAATGACGGACCCAGAGACTGCTGGCCTGCTGGATTCATCTATGGCATCAAAGCTACATTTGGTTATCTTGTAAGAGAGAGATCACAAAAATCCAACAACTCCTTCTTAAAGTCACTTATCCTCAGTAGCTTCAACCTCAATCCTCATCTGCTCCAACAAGGTCAGTTGGTGAAACCGCATGTGGGAATGACAGTTTAAAATCCTTAAAAACCAGGGTAGCAACCGTGTACACTTTTTCCAAATCTATCGAAATAGCTCTATTCTATATCAGCTGGAGTCTGATTCCTAGCCAAAAAGTACAGTTGTGTACACTTACCATAAATGTAGAGTGTATTCACTGTTGCAGTCATCACATTTGGGTTATCCCTGCCAGGCCTGAATACCAGAGGCTTAGTATTTCTGTCTCGGTTGCTGTCACTTGAGGACTGACGTTAGGTCATCAGTAGTATAAAGTAAGGCAGCTGACACCATTACATCAGTATTTCTTGCCCTAACCTGTCAGGAGCCCCCAAAGTAGGAGGCCAGGTTCTGGTGGAAGAACTCCACCAGTGGAAAATAAATACCAATATGTCCCTTGTAAGGAAAGAAAGAGAATAAAGGGGAATGGAGGGAGGGAAACCAGGACTGCAACAGTGATTACACTCTAACATCTACATTTACGGTAAGTGTACACAACTGTACTATGTTCTTTGGGTTTCATTGTTGTAGTCATCACATTTGGGTAGATTCCCAAAGCTGAGAAAATGGGTGGAGGCAGTCAAGGAAACTAGGGGCTGGCTAGGATGCCCTGACAGACTGCAGAGGTAAACCTTGCCCTGGATTTAAAGAC
Organism: Protopterus annectens; assembly: GCF_019279795.1. NCBI lineage: Eukaryota > Metazoa > Chordata > Ceratodontiformes > Protopteridae > Protopterus > Protopterus annectens. The sequence continues at coordinate 553,643,098 of NC_056736.1, read as the reverse complement.
AGGCAGCTGGTAATGCTTGGTAAAAGTGTGAACAAATGTCCAGGTGGCAGTCTCCAGGATGTCCCTGGTGGGGACTCCTCTTAGGAAAGCTGCAGAGATGGAGGCTGCTCTGGTGGAGTGTGTCCTAACCCCCTTGGGTGGAGGATTTCCATGCTGTTTGTAGCAGAAATGGACGCAGTGTGATATCCATTTGGAAACTGTTTGCTTGGAGATGGCTTTGTCTTCTGCCCCTGTAGCAAAACTAACCAGCAATTTATCAGACTTTCTGAAGGATTTAGCCCTGTCCAGATAGAATCTGAGCTGTCTGTGCACATCTAGGAGAGTGAAGAATCCTTTCCCCTTTGTTCTGGGGATTAGGAAAGAAGGTGGGCAAGTTAATGGATTGGCTGAAAGCCACACTGCACACCACTTTGGGCATGAAGGATGGGTAAGTTCTGAGGGATACCCTGTCCGCATGAAAGATGATGAACGGTTCCACAGCCATGAGTGCTTGCAGCTCAGAAACTCTTCTGGCTGATGTGATGGCCAGAAGGAAAGCAGTCTTCCAGGAGAGAAATTTTAGTTCTTCAGAATAAGCTGGTTCAAAAGGGGGGCAGGGTGAGCTCTTCCAAGACAAAGTTAAGGTCCCAAGCTGGTGTTGGTGCCCTTCTGGGGGGGGGGGGCACAAGTTGCTAGCCCCTCTGAGGAACTGTTTGATCAAAGGGTGCGAGAAAAGGGGCTGCTCAGTGGGAAAATGAGCAGAAATAGCAGTGGCATGAATTTTTATAGAGGAGAAAGAAAGACCACTGCGTACAGTCAGCTATGTAATCCAGGATGAGAGGGATGGAGGGCTGTGCCGTATTGGCTCCCTTAGCCTGGATCCAGGAGCAGAACCTTTTCCATTTATCTGCATAAGACTTTCTAGTGCTAGGATGTCTGGCCTCATGGATAATATCCAGAACCTGTTTACTGAGAATGGCAGATTGGTTCAGGGTTTGGGAATAAGCCAAGCTGCCAAATTGAGTGTCTATAATTTGGGATGCATGAATTCCCCTTCTCCCTCCCTCTGGGGCAGGAGGTTTGGAATCTGAGGAAGATGCCATGGATGCAGCGGGGACAGGCTGCGCAGCAAGGGGTACCAGTGTTGTCAGGGCCAGTCTGGAGCTATAACAATGGTCCTTGGTTTTTCCTCCCTTACTTTGAGCAGTACCCTGGGGATAAGAGGTAGGGGAAGAAAGGCATAGATGAAAGACTGACCCAGGGGAAGGACAGGGCATCCACTTTCCAAGCCATGCAGTGATGCTCCCTGGTGCAGAGTTTGCTGAGCTGATGTTTGGTGTGGGAGGCAAAGAGGTTGACCTTCGGGGTTCCCCATTTCTGAGTTACTAGGGTGAAGGTACTTCTGTTGAGTTGCCACTCATGTGCGTCCAGAAGGCTTCTGCTTAATTAGTCTGCCAGAGAGTTGAGAGAGCCTGGTAGGAATTGTGCTAACAGGTGTGGTTGCATGGAAGAGGCTGTGAGCCAATGGTCATGGCCAGCCTGCATAGAGGGTAGGCGTGAGTCCCTCCCTGCTTGTTGATGTACCACATTCACAGTGGTGTTGTCCATTTTGATCAGGAGAACCCCAGCAGAGAGAAGGTGTTTGAAAGCTATCAAGGTGTGCTACACAGCCATCATCTCTTTTTGATTGATGTGCAGAGGGATTTCCTGAGGGCTCCATTGGCCCTGTATGCACCTGCCATCCAGGTGTGCACCCCAACCGTAGTCTGATGCATCTGTGGTGAGGGTCTGGGCAGTGGGGGGTGGGGAGAAGGGCAGTCCTTTGTTATGGGTGCATGTGGTTTCCCACCAAAGAATTCCTTTTCTGAGGCAAGGAATTATAGGTAGAAGAGTTTCCAGGTCTTGAGAGTGTTGACACCAACGACTTTTTAGGTACCATTGAAGTTTCCTCATATGCAGTCTGGCATAGGGAATGAGTAGTATGCAAGATGCCATGAACCCCAGAGAGCTTGCAGGATCTTCCTTGCAGACAGCTGAAGCCTGGAAGCTAGTTGAGAGAAGTAGACTGTCACGAAAATTTGTTTCTCTGGTGTAAGGAATGCCATCTGGGATGCTGTGTCCAGACTTGCTCCCAGGAAGATTATCCTTTGGGTTGGCACCTGTTTGGATTTCTTTTCATTGATTGTGTACCCTAGGGAGGTTAGTAGGGTCTTTGCAAAGGCCAGGTGCTTGAGCAGCCTTTCCTGGCTGTCTGCCTGAATAAGGCAGTTGTCTAAGTACGGGTAAATTTGAATATTTCTTTGTCCGCAAAAGGCAATGGCCAAAGCCAGACATTTTGTGAAAACTCTGGGAGCAGTAGAGAAGCCAAAAGGAAGTGCAGAGAACTGAAAGTGTTGAGATCCTGCCCTGAAGCGGAGATATTTCCTGCAAGATTCCCTGACAGGAATGTGGCGGTAGGCCTCTTTTAGATCTAGGGTGGCTAGCCAAGCGTCCTTGGAGAACATGGGTAGCAGCTGCTGGAGGGTGAGCATTTTGAATTTTGGGATCACCAGGAAGGTGTTTAGAATGGATAGATCAAGGATGGGGCGCCAGGTGCCCTCTTTTCTGGGCACCAGAAAAAGTCTGGAGTAGAAGCCTTGGCCTATCTGTTCTGCAGGAACGTGCTCTATTGCTCTGAGAGAGCAGGGAAAGGATTTGCTTTTGAGCCTCTGCCCACTGATGTGGTGGTAGATCTGGGAACCCTTTTGGGGTTGGAAGGGTATGGAAGAAAATTTGTATCCATGAGAGACCATGTTCAGAACCCATTGGTCCTTGGTTATGGTGGCCCAGGTGCTTGAGTGAAATGAGAGTTTTCCTCCTAGGGGTAAGTGAAAGTGGGCAGAGGGAGGAGGTGAGTCATTGTGAGTTCTCACCATAAGGGGGTGGCTTAGAACTCCCTGGTTTTGAAATGGAGGTAGCCCACTGCTCAGATCTCTGCATTCCCTGGGGCTGCTGTCGGGGGGGGGGGGTCTGTTTCCACGGGGCCTAGACTGGGCTGGTTTACTCAGAGCAGGAAAGGACCAGTGCTTGGAGGGACAATGTCTGCTGAACCTAGGGAGCTGGACTTGTAAAAAAATCCTTAACTGTTTGCATAGATTTTGCACTTTCTTCCATCTTTACGACCTCTTCTGCCTTCGTGCCAAATAAATTATCTTTTGTGCAAGGGGGCATCCAACATGCAGATCTTCTAATGACAGCTCCAGTGACTGCTGCCCTGCAAGAAGCTTCTAGGGCATCAGAACCACAGTGCAAACTGTGTTTAGTTACTTGGCTTGCAGAATGCATGTAAATCTTTAGATTCTGCCCAAGCAGGAAGGGAAGACATTTTTGTTTAAGGAGTTCCAAGGCAGGTTGCTGAAATTTCAGCATATGATACTGACAACTTAGTGTCCTGATAGCAAGAGTAGCTGAGGTGTATACTTTTTACCCCATCTGTCCAATGCTCAAGAATCCCTGTCCGAGTATGTGGGATTCTTAGCAGAGGTTGCTTTAATCCCTTTTGGCCCTTGAGAAATTACCTCAGGGCAGCTGTTAAATTTTTAAAAAAGATATTTGTGTGAATCAGGGACTCTATTAGTACCTGTCTGGTTTTCTGGAAGCAGGAGGTAAGGCATCAGGAGTCAAGCTGGATTCAAGGAAAACATCATCCACATCATCAAGGACTGGGGGAATGGCCAAGGGTCTGTGTTGCTTAAAATCTAATAAAATTCCCCGAGTCTCTTTTTAGACTGAGGGTAGCCCTGACTCTCCCATTGGAAATGCTCCCTTAAAGTATGCAGGGTTTCCCCAAAGGAAAAATCCTCTGGGGAGAAGCTGAAGGAATGGAGTCCTCTGCATCAGAATCCTCATAAGTGGAGAGGGGTTGCATGTTTTCATAGTCAGATGCATCAGAGTCATCTCACTCTTGCTCAGACAGAACTACGGGGGACAGATCTCTTTTCCTTTTTGAGGGGGTAGCGTGGCTTCCCCTGATCAGCATTGTCAGTTTCTTGGGTGTGGTTCGACCCCTGGGCCTAAGAAATACTGTCGTTATTGAAAGAACGGTAGTCGCGAAAGAAGACATTGGTTTGTGTCGAGATTCAGTAGTGCGAAGGACTTCCTCGGAAGCTGGTGCCTACTCAGCGGCTCCAGACCCATCCAACGTAGAGACGACTGCAGAATACTTAGTTGAAGAAGAAGAGTTTTGCGGCATGCCAGACTCCAAAAGGGTCTCAGTAGCAGCCTGCGAATCAACTGAAGCAAGCCACGGTGCTGCGAAAGTACCTCACTAAGTACCGGGGGACTGACAACTAGCTTAACGGAAGCGTCGCCAGTAGGTTTGGACCTGTGCGGTCAGTCTCTGACTTTGTCTTTATCTTTACATTATTTCAGAAGATTGGCTGGTAGATAGCTTACCAAAGCCATATCGGAATTCGAGGACTGTAAACGAAAATATCTGGCTACAGTAAGGGCCCGACGACGGATAGTTCTGGCATTGAACAAAGCACAGAAGTAACAACGGGGGATGTCGTGGTCTGGGCCTAAACAGGTGACGCAGTAAGAGTGGAAGTCTAGGTGTTGTATTTGCTTTCAACCGCTGAGACAATTAACTTTTTCTGACATCGGTTAGTGCAAGATAAAATGATCTCCAATGGGGTACTTAGCTTTAGAAGACTTCAACTTCAATTCGGAGATGAAAACTTAAGTAGCGGCCGACCTGCACTCATGCGAACTGCTTCTGCTTTGGGCTCCATGGATGTAATGGCGTAGGCTGCTTTACATTATACTACTGATGACCTGACGTCAGTCCTCAAGCGACAACAATCGACGCAAAAATACTACGCCTCTGGTATTCAGGCCGGCCGAGGGCTACCCTGGCAGGGATAAATGTGATGACTGCAACAGTGAAACACGAAGAACATCAGCTCCTTGCTAGGATCCTGATAGGCCAACATCTGATCAGCTAAAGAATTTCTACTCAGACACTTATGGGAATACTTGACCCTGTAAAATCAGTCCGGATTCTTGGGGAGTGGATTAGACTCCAAGGATGCCCTTTCAAAGACATCCTCCAGGACATTTAGCACCTGAGGTTCAGCTAGGGCCAAGGATCAGAGAGACTCAAGAGACACATATGAAGGACCAGTATCTTTGATGGGCTTCAGGGTACTCCCATGCATTCACCTGAAAGGCTTCTTATTCTGTGCAGAGTGCTTCTAAAGGAGTTCTCTGGTTGGGAAACAGAGTCTATGGCATCAGCCGATAGGAACCTGACCACACAGGTCAGATAATCAGCCTCAAAATCAGAGCAGTCTGATTTTACCTCGGGGTGGGGGGGGGGGGGTCAACCGTTCCCTTTTTAGAAGGAACTCCTCTAACACCTATGGCATACTTAACTCAAGTCTCTTAGATTTCAAATAAAAACAACAAGGTTTTGGCCAGTTGAACCAGTGCATCCAAAGTTAAAGCCTGGGCAGAGAGTGTTGGACCAAGGCAAGTTGGGCTGGATCTTCTTACGTTTCAGTGCCTTGTAAGTGCTATGTTCACAGACCACTGAAGCCTTAGGCAGGCAAATGAAACCTCAAAAAGGCCCTGATGAACCTCCGTGTGAATGCATATTCCAGAGGCCCCACCTTTCCCCTCAGTAATCAAACTGTGGACCTTGGTGGCTTAAGAATCATTGTCTGTCAAAGATACATTGGATATTTAATTTCGACAGGATATGCCAAAGGCATGGGTGCCTGCAGATTCATCCCACCAGATGCCTCTGCTGCCACAATGGAGTCTGTAGTCATGGGCTGGAAAAGCACCTCTCCTAGTACAGAATCTCCAGACAATGGAAACACTGACTAGTCAGTCACTGATGTCATAGTTTTTTTTTTTTTTTTTTATTTTCCACCTCTTAAAAATGCTACCTTTTAAGAGGTAGTCGCAAAGGGGCCTTAACTGACACTATGCCAACCCTAAACCAGGCCTGCACCCCTTTTTTTTTGGGGAACAAACTCCTGGAAGGAACACTGGCAATGACAGACTGCCCTCATGGTAAATGATGTTTAGCGGAGATAGCAGCCACAACCATACTCCAATTCAAGGCAAAAAAGGCATTCACCATGATAACCTTTTTGTGGTATTTGCTTACCACAGGTCAGGCAGGTACATACTTTGGTAACAACTTCTTCTGCACTAGAATCTGAATCAGACATTAACTATCAATATACATACAAAGAATAAGTTCTCCACAAATGGATTTCCTTACCTATCCTGCTGCAAGACTAAACAAGGCCTGATCGATGGACTACACAGGCTGTAGAGATACAAATGTAACATTTCAACAAGAAGGATCTGAAGATGGTGTCAGCTAACACACCATTTATACTATCAATGTCCATGCACCAACAGGAGGGTGAGAGCTGATGCCCTTGAGGATGAAAGAGCTTTGGAAGACCATCCAACCACAAGCGACCTGCACAGTGAAAACTGAAACAATGAATACATCGACAAATATCTTCAGTCACAGTACAAATGAAAGTGTTCTACTTATATACAAGCTGCTAAAAACTTCTTTCTTTAACTATGCTTGCAGAAGATAACCATAAAGAAACTGAACACCATCATTTGTGGCTGATGACGGCAACTCTTTCTTTAAAGGTGCAGAAGTATACCTCATTCTTAAAAGAAGCAGTGCAGGAGCCTTATGGATGCTAGTTGGTGAGGGCAGTTCCCTTCCAAGTTGGGCAGATGCATGAGCAAACAACTGTCTAGTAAAGCAGTAATGTCAGGCATCTGTCCACCTCCAAATGTAATCCCTGTTTCATTAAGGAAATATGGGAACCACAAATAAACACACTGGCAAAAAAGGGAAAACGTTTACTTGACTGACAAACTACAGAGGAAGAGCACAAAGGTCAGGAGGGCATTTTCCTCATGACGCTAGGTTTAGGGCACACTAAAGGATACAGTATATTGTCCAGCAAGACAACTGTACTGTGTATGTGCTTCTTATGAGGACACTGAAGGCGATAACATTTTCCTCTCAGTTTTCAAATAGCAAAACTACTGTTTTACAATCTACTTTTATAGATACACACTTGTGATTTTCAGTGAGAGTTTATACAACTATAACCACTTCTGAATGATCAGCACTTCCTGAAAGTGTAAAGCACTGCAGGTATATTAGGAACAGTTTGTTCTAATGATGCTGCACGACTAATCTAGACACAACACATTCCTCTCCACAGAGTGGTGTGTGATAAATGACAAGAAACAGGTGAAAATACAATATGCCTTGCCCCAAATAAGGAAAATGGTTTAGAGACCCTTTGAGGAGTACAGTCCTGGCCTGTTGCAAGTGTTCTGCAAGTAGTGTCTGGCTCTTTAAAAGCTCCAAGATGTGGCTGCTTGAGGCCTCATACAGAACGCACCAGTCCTTGGTTATGTTTTCCCAAATAAGGAAAATCAAGTAATGACTTCCTATGGGCAAGTCCTGCGGAGGGACTCAGAACTGCTGTGGAGGTGTCTGCAAATATTAAATAATGCCTTCTCGGACACTTTGCCAGAAGAGTGGCCCCTCTTATGCTATGAAGGGGCTTCTTGAAGACAAAGTCTGTCATAACAAACAGAATCATGAAGGTCTGTCATTTTTTGGAACCTGATCCACTAAGGAGGACATGACTTGGGAAGGTCAGACAAAAAGTTCAGGGGCATGAGGCCTAATGTGCCACTTAAGAATACTCTGATGCCCCACACCCACACTGTTCTCTCCATATGTTGTCCAAACAGAAAGGCCCTGTGGTCTCTAGGACCTACACCAGACTAAACAGGTTACACAAAATGTGGATAGGATATTAACTTAAGCGAACAGTAGAGGGATTAAGAGCTTTCACTGCAACTATACGGAACTTGGTCAGAACCTGTAGACAAATGCAAAGTAACTATATTTAAATATTTAAAAATTAAAAAACAATGATGCAATCCAGTTCCACCAACGGAAAACTAAGAAATAAAAATGAACGATCAAAATAATTCACATTAAAAATACATATGAACGTACATATGAAACATGAGTTCAAACATGTATTTACAACACCGTTAAATATACATCAATGACAACATATATTTACACATTTATCAAAAAACAACTCCTAAATTTTACCAGCTTTTATTGCTAAAATACTGTTAACAATTTTACAATTCAGCCTAGGCGGCTATGTTGAATTCAATTTCATTTGCCAAAAACTTTGAGAGTTTCCAATTTAGCTCCCCACATACTACCCCATACTGGATAAGGATTTTTTTTTTTTACAGTATAAAAAAAATAAGACTTTTTTAAAACTTTTACAATGAATGGAGTGCCTGTGTATTACTCAAGTCTTGCTTCTTAAGAAAACATTAATGCTCACAGGTTCTGTATAGATAGAACAAAGCCCATTGAGAATTAGAGAGACACAGTTAAGGCATGTAATGACAAACCACCCCACGAGTGCTACAATTAAACCTCACATTGTTAGTTAAAATCCTGGATTAAGATGTAACCAAATGCATCATACCTGCATTGAGCAGAAGCTCCACACGTTTAGCCATTCAATATTGCTCTGGTTTAATTAAAGGTTTTTCAACTACGTTTAATATTTTTGCCTCTTCTATACAAAAATTAAGTTTAATCCCAAGTGTTTCCTTTAAAAAGATCAACATTAAATTTTCCGTTTCTTATAAATCACCTGTCTAACCTGGCCACTAAATGGACTGCAACAAGGTGACATGACCTCAATATATGGGTTATTCGCTTGCCTCTTTTTTTCAACAACTGTTTCATTTATTTTTAGAACAGGCAAATACCTTTCATTATGCTGAATCACATGTTGAACAATTTTGTTAATTCACTGGGGTAGCCCCTATTCAAAAAAATCTTAGCTAGTATATAAACCTCTTTCACAAAAAGATCATTGTTTGGCACCAAATTTGAAAGTCAACAATAAGTTTTTCTTTTGCTAAATGGAGGTGGCAACTGTTAAAATACAAATAACTATTATTATAAGTTGCCTTACGAAAAAATAGTTGACTCCTAACACATACTGGCCCTGTTTTTCATGACAGTTCTGTCAAGATAGTCAATACTGTTGAAATTCACTTCACTCAAACTCGAGGAAGCTAGCTGTATTATTCAAGTAATGAACAAAGCGGTCTTCACCATCATTCCAACAAATCAAAATATCATCTAAATATCACAAATACAAATTAATATTGGACCGGTACAGTGTATTAAAAACATAAGATTTCTCCCAATGCCATAACACCACACTTGCGAATAAGGGAGCCAATGCAGCTCTCATGGCCACACCTTTAACTTGCTTATAAGTATTCCACTTCGGGGAAAAAAAAATGTTCAGCATAATCTCCATCATATCAGTTAAATTAATTGCTTTAGATTTTTTTTTTTTTTTTTTTTTTTTTTACTACTGATCCCCAAGAATTCCCTAAACCATCCCAAACCCAAAAAGTGGGGGACGACAAGATCTTTGACAAACGGTCACAAAAGAAATATTACTTTGAAACTCTTGAGCTGCTATCTTTGCCAAACAATGCCAGGAATCCATGACAATGTGTTCTTTTGTCTTCAAGAAAATCTTTTAAATTAAGATCCACCCATTTGCCAAAAGGCTCAGTTTTGGAGCCACCAGTAGATACTAGGCCTTAAAGGGAGTTGAAGATGATTTTTATGGGTTTTGGGCAATCCTGGTATCGGGATTTTTCACCTTCAAATAATTCTTAGTTTCAAATGTAATACAATGTTCTGTCATTAAATCATTTATCCAACTACATTACTATATGCTATGATCTCATTCATAGTAGCAAAGTCAAAAAATTCATCATTCAGATATTGAACCATTTTACTAGAATAACTGACATTGAAAATAACACCACCACCCCTTCATCAAGTTTCACCATAACGTTCCATGTGAGTTGCTTATCTTGCCTTTATTCTCACTGATGGGTTTGGAGCCAATCCTCGGCTCCGACACAGCCGATAGCAAAGCTCAAGGTTTGCCAGTAGCTCGAGACCAAGCCCCTTATCCCATGATGCACTGCTGGAATTACCTCAGATCTTGTTTGCTGCGTGTATACATACCCCTGTACGGGGTGCATTCCCCAAGAAGGAAGAAGAAGTATTGAACAACCAGGATCATACTAGCCTCTAGGTCAACTGTCAGCCAGGAGGGGGAAGGAGGGAAGGACGTGAGAATAAAGGCGAGATAAACAACTCACATGGAACGTTATGGTAAGTACATAACTTCTTTATGTGAAGTTGTTAAATCTCGCCGTTTATTCTCACTGATGGGTAGCGTCCCTAGCACCCTCAATCCTGGGTGGCTCACAGGAGTATATTTTTCAGGACCGTAGAACCAAAAGAAGACCTGTCCCTGGAAGCCTTATCCACTTTGTAATGAGTGATAAAAGTATGAGGCTTAGACCAAGTGGCTGCAGCACAAATGTTATCAAGGGCAATTTAGCTTGAAAAGCAGAAGATGAAGAAACGGCTCTGGTTGAATGAGCCCTTACTTTGTGTGGCAAAGGTATGTTAGCAGCTGCATGAACAAATGAGATACAATCTGATAACCATTTTGAAAGGGTTGTTTTAGCCACTGGTCTACCTTTTCTGGCCTCCGAAAAGGATACAAAAAGTTGATCTGATAGTTCTATCAAGATAAAACCTGAGCTGTCTGTGCACGTTAAGTTTGCGCAGCATGTATTCTAATTTGTTGGAATGGTTGGATAAAAAAGACTGGCAACTCAATGACCTGACTGATATTAGACTCAGAACAGACTTTAGGCAAAAAGGAGGGGGTTGTTCTGAGAGATACTCTATCAGCATGGAAAATCATATAAGGAGGTCTGATAGATACTGCTTGAAGTTCTGACACTCTGCGGGCAGAAGTAATGGCCACTAGAAAAATAGTTTTCCAGGACAGAAATTTGAGATCACAAGATGATGCTGGTTCGAAGGGGGGAAGAATTATCTGAGATGGGATAAAATTCAAATTCCAGGGAGAATAAGGGGTCTTGACAGGAGGCCTCATGTGAAAAACATCTTTGAGAAAAAACCTTACGATAACTTATGGGCCACAATATTTAACCGTCCAATCCAAGGTGGAAATTAGATATGGCGGCTAGCTGAACCTGAACTGTGGCAGCTGCTGCTCCTTCCTTAAAAATCATTGTCAAAAACTCTAAAATGGACGACAAAAGAGCTCAGAAAGTGTAAAGTTTTTGTATACTGGCCCAAATGGAGAACCTTTTCCACTTACTGCGATATGAGAAGACAATAGAATTTGTCTTGTGTCATCTGAGAGTGAATGACCTGGCTATTTGGGGAAGTGGATCAGCCAAGCAGTCAGCTTTAGAGACTGCAATGAAGGATGGAAGTCTCCTGACGGGTGTGTCAGGAGGTCTAGAACTGGGTCCAGGATCCATGGATCCTCCAGAAGATGATGGTGAAGAAAAGGGAACCAAATCTGTCGAGGCCAATGGGGGGCTATAGAAGGATAACAGTCCTTCCCAGCGACTTTGCTTTCTGTAAAAACCTGGATATCAATGTGGAATGAAGGGATGTATGAGAGTGTCCCCATTGGCCAATCGTAATGAAAGCGCTCTCTCGGGATGTCTCATAGGGTATATTAGGGCAAGCTTTGATGTGACTGGCAAAGAGGTCGCAGCAAGGCTGGCCCCATTTGCGGAAAATCATGTCCACAACGTGTTGGTTGAGACACCACTCGTGAGGCAACAGGATTGCCCTGCTCAGTTTATTCGCTACCACGTTGGATTTTCCCGGGATGTGCGTTGCTAACAGAAAACACTGGGATGACACAGCCCATTGCTATACCCTGAGGGCTTCTCGACAAAGGGGATAAGACTTGGTCCCGCCCTGTTTGTTCAAGTACCAGGCCACTGACATGTCTGTCTGAATTGCAATTGTCCCTAGAGGAAGAGAGTCCTGAAAGTACTGCAACGCCAGAAGTACTGCTCTCAACTCCAGAACATTGATATGCAGATGTGACTCTTGATCCATCCATGTGCCTTGGGCAGTCTTTCTCGGCTCTACTTGAGCCATCAGCTGCGTAAGATACGAGACGCATGGACGAGTTCACAATCGAGTTTAGGGTAGTGAGATGGGTGTTAACTCTGTTTGCAACCCCTGCAGCTACCATACCCTGGAGAGCATCTCCTAGTTCTTTCAGGAGATCTCTTTGCAGTCTTGTAAAATGGGTTAAATAGTTCAGTGATCGAAGGGAAAAAGCCACTGAACTAAACATGCATTTCCCATATCTATCCATGATCCTGGAATCTTTGTTAGGAGGATGGATAGATGAGGATGTCTCAGAGGTTTCCTTTTTGGTGGCGGTCGCCACCACCATGGCATCAACAGGCACTCCCTTAGTCAAAAAAGCTTTGTACACTGGGGCAGAGATGAACTTATTTGGCTTCCAAGGGACAGGTTCCATGGCCTCCGGAGACTCCCACGCCTTACAAGAGATCAGCTCCATGAGCTCATCGTAAGGCGGAGACACCCAAGAGGTGGAAGGTTGAGACGCGAAAGCCTTCAAGAGCACTGACTTGTCTTCAGTAGGGCTTTTGGACTGCCAACCACCCCTCTGATTAAGGATCTCTAATATCTCCACAAAGAAGATATCCTCAGAAGGGGATGAAGGGGACCCTTCTGACTCATCCAAGTCAGTATCGATGTCAAAGACTCCTGTGGGGTGTCCAAGTGCCTCCTCTTGCACAGTCTCTTTCTGGGTACCTCCTCAGTGGGGGCATCTGGGGAGGTCTCAGAAGAGCAGGGGGTGCCCTGTGGGGCTACTTGAGGCTCAGGGTCTTTACGCTTGGGTTGACCGGTAGAAGCAGGAGCGGACACAGGCGCTTGAGGAGAGGAGGAAGCCAGACCTGATGCTGATGATGTCTTTGGAGACAGGACTCTCCTCATGGCATCGAATTCGCCATGGCTCCGACGAGAAGAGGTAGACTGATCCGAAGTGAATGTCCAAACCTTCCGCACCGAGGCCATGGGCTCCGAGCCCGAGGTAGGAGCCGAGTTCATCCGAACCGAAGCCCCGAGAGGAAGAGTCAGCACCAACAAATCGGTACGACTATCCTCTCCGGACCCAACAAGAGAGTGTTGGCTCCTAGAGTCCCTGGTCGGTGCAGAGGACGTCCACATAGATGGAACCAATAACACCGGAGCAGTTCTCTGCTCCACAGGCTCAACAACTATCACGTTGGGCTCATCCGGCTCTGAAGTCCAGTACGGCTCGGAGGAAGAGCAGTCAAGTCCGGGTTAATGGTCTTCAGTTCCAACGAAGGCGTCAGAGCCGACAACAATTTGGCAAGGCCTGGTGCCCGTAAAAGCTTCTGCACCAACCGGTCCATATCCAGATCTGAGAGGCTGACAGAAGACTTTGAGGAGTGCACCGAGGGTGCTGATTGGAGCAGAGGAGATGAGGGAATCTTAGAAACCAGCTCCAAAGCTGTGAGCTGGCTCTGAACAGAAGGGACACACGGTTCCGAGGGCAGTGAAACCTATGACCCTGCACCCTCCATTTTTTTAGCCTTTTTCGATACTTTGGAGTCACCTGAAGACTTGGATGACTTTGAGGATTTACTAGCAACATCCAGGTCACCCAGTGCTTCCGAGAAGGGGTGCTGAAGTAAACCCCATCCACCAATTTCCTCCTCCTCTTTAAAAGTACCCTGGAAGAGAAGGAGTGACAGATGCTACAAGAGTCTTGGAGGTGTAAAGCCCCCAGACAATAAACACACTGAACATGCCAGTCAGTGACTGACATTTTTTGTCCACAATCCGGACATTTTTTGAAACCAGATTTAGGATGTGGCTTCTCTTTCTCATCAGACATTTCTTTTTTAAGATTAGAGAAATTTAAACAATAGGAAAAAACACACTCAAGAAACTATCTAACATACTACTGCTAAGAATTTGGTTAAATACCAGGCCAACTCTATAGAAAAAACCAAGCCAACACAGGGCACTTATCTAAATCTAAGTCTAAATCTATATATATATATATATATATATATATATATATATATATATATATATATATATATATATATATATATATATATCTATATATATCTATATATATATATATCTATCTATATATATATATATATATATATATATATAAAAACTATCTTAAGAAAGTCAAGAAAAAAATTTTTAAAACTTGCAAATAGACGAATCTATCCAATAAAATTGGTCCGAGCTATCTGGAACACCGAGATCTGTGCTGCGACAAACTAGATCCGAGGTAATTCCAGCAGTGCATCATGGGATAAGGGGGCTTGGTCTCGAGCTACTGGCAAACCTTGAGCTTTGCTATCGTCCATGTCGGAGCCGAGGATCGGCTCCGAACCCATCAGTGAGAATAAACGGCAAGATTTAACAACTTCACAGTCAAACATACATTGAACTAGATAAAAAAAACTTCTAAAGACTTGTTTTTTCTGCACTCAGAGAATACAAATTTCAACCATTCAGCAAGTCCAATGGACAATAAAGAATATTTTTCACAGGCTGCAAGTTCAAAAAACATGCACAAGCTAATACGTATAACATTTAAATATTCAGACTTTATGATTTTTTTCCTACCCAAAAACTTTAGAAGACTGGGTTCGGATAATTGACATTTGGATAATCGAGACTCTGCTGTATGACTTTCAAGTCAGCATCAGAAAGTACCATTGCGTAAAATCTTACCACAACAGTAGATGCTCTTCTCTTCACTGTTGCAGTTTGTTTGTGTCTTTCGGCTTTTCCCGGTTAGGGGTCGCCACAGCGGAACTCCGGTCCGCTAATGACTGGCAGTAGATTTTTACATACTGGCTTGCCGGGCCTAACGCACAACCTTCAACGAAGGAACGCCCATTCATGCATGTCGCTACACAGAAGATGCTCTGAGAATCGAACGGGCAACGTCTAACTGTGAGGCAACAATGCTACCACAGCACCACCACCGCAGTCTCTTCACAATATTCTTTACAAAAAGGATTCCCTGCCAAGAGTAGCCTAATGTATGGTCAGTATACCAAAGCCTTAGGATTTTATACACGTCATATGTCACACATATGCTCCCCACTCAATGTACAGGGCATAAAGGTGACGTACGGAGTAGATACCTCAGAAACAAACTACCCCAGGACAAACAACTGTCCTAGAAGGCAGGAGGAATGTGCATCTAGAAGGAGAAAAAGGAAAGGAATTCCAGGACCGGGAAAACAGAACGAAAAAAAAAGAGTAGAGCTGAAGTAGAATGTGGGAGGGAGCAAATACTGCAAAATTGAAGAGAAGGACATCTACTTTTATGGTAAGATTTTACACAACTGTACTATGGTCCTTCCCAATCACTGTTGCAGTATTCTTTACAAGAGGGAGAGTACCAAAGCTCAAGAGGAAATTTGGGAGGAGAAAGGCACAGAAGAGCCCTGAAGAAACTCATGCTCTTGCTCTGGAAACATCCAATTTGCAATGCTCAGTGAAAGTATGGACAGAGTTCCAAGTAGCAGCCTCAAGGATAGAATTGGTATCCAATCCTTTGAAAAAAAGCACCAGAGGAAGCAACAGCCCCAGCAGAATGAGCCTTTACAGAGGCAGAAAGACAATTTTCCATGAAAGGAGTAACAAAAACAAATGACTTTAGAGATCCATGAAGATGTGGTTTGCTTAGAAACAGCCAAACACAGATCTGGGATGAAAGTAAATAAAAGGAAATAAAAAGTTAATCAGATCTGCAAATGGCCTTTGTTTTATCTAAAGAATATCCGAGCAGTCTATGCAAATCCAAGGTATGAAGAACCATCTCACTAGCAGACTATGGAAAAGGAAAAAAGGAGGGCTAATTACTAGACCGATTAACAGAATTAGTTTACCACCTTGGCCATAAAAGGAGGACTAGAACTAAGACAACCTGTCCTTATGAAAAACCAAAAAGGAAGGAACAGCCTTAAGATCCTGGAGTTCAGAAACTCTATTAGCTGAAGTATGGGCCAAAAGAAGAACAGTCTTCCATGTACAATGCTGAAGGTAGCTGAAGCCGCAGGCTCAAAAGGAGCATAAAAAGTCAATTTTTCTAGTATAAAACTGAGGTCCCAAGAAGGCAGAACAGGCTTCTTAGGAAGTCTGACATGGACGGCATTAAGAGGTTGTTTAACCTCAAAACTAGAGGTCAGAGGAGGAGTTATTTACAGTAGACAAGCGGAAGTGGCTGAGAGGTGAGCTTTAACAGAAGAATATGCTAACCCAGCATGGAGCAATTCACACAAATAAGGGGGAACCCACAGAAAGTGGATCTTTGTTATGAGCAAGGCACTAAACAAAAAATAGTTTTTATTTGGACAATATGGATTTCCTGGTATTGGGCTTCCTTGCATCCTGCAGAACCTTAAGCGCGTCCTCAAAAAAAAGATGCCTAAAAAGATATCAAAGCCCTATCAAAGCATGGACAAGTGAGGATGGATCAGAGAACCCTTGTCTTGTGTGAGTACGTCCACCTTGTGTGGTAACTTGTGGTGATTGCCCCTGGCTAGCTGAAGAAGGGGGGAACCAATGTTGTCTGGTCCAAAAGGGAGTCACCAGTAATATTTTGGGGGAGTCCTGCTCTATCTTGAGCAGGACCTTGGAATCACAGGAAGGGGAGGGAAGGTGTATAGAGAACCTTCCCCTTCCAAGATAATGAAAGGGCATCCACCTTCCAAGCCAGAGGATATGGGACTCTGGTGCAAAAAAATACGAAGTTGTCTGTTCAAAGGGAAGGAAAAAAAATCTACCTGAGAGTACCCCATTGATGGACATTGTCCAGAAACACCACTGTGAAGCATCCATTTGTGAGCCTGTGTATTGGGCTTGCTCAGAGAGTCTGGCACTATATTTTGCTCTGAAGGAATGTATACAGTCAGAAGAGTCACTTGATACTGGACAGCTAGAACCCATATTTTAAAAGCCACTCTACAAAGAAGGTAGGACCATGTCCCCCTTGCTTGCAGATATATCACCTCACTGTGGTATTGTTAGTGAAGATTTGGAGAGATCCTGGAAAAAAAAAAAAGAGAGAGTGAAAAGTCTAAAGGGTGAAAAGGAGAGGTCTTAGCTCCTTTATGTTGATGTGGTCTGACCTCTGATGAGGAGGCCAGAGACACTAGACCTTGCTTGAGGGAACCGAAAGAGGCTCCTCACCCTGTGTCTGAGGCATCTGAGAAAAGTTCTAGAGGGAGGACATAAAGCTGAAAAGGACGTCCCAGATTGAAATACAGCTGATATATCCACCACTGAAGCTCGAGTTTGAGGCATGGAAAAAAGGGACTAGAAAACCTAGTGGATGACCGTGCTGGAGGCATATTGACTTTCGGAACCACTGTAGTTTTCTCATATGAAGTCAGTCTAAAGATAGCATAGGAATGGTGAAGGCCATGAATCCTGGAATATGGAGAAATTGTCTGGCTGTAATTGAAACCAGAGGAAGAATGGACTGAAAAAAGGTGCTTGCAAAGAGAACCTTGGGAGAAGGCAGGGAGGTCAGCACAGGAATGGTTTGGAGCCTGCAACAGAGAAACGCATGATCCTGAGAAGGAACCAGGACCGATTTCTAGATGTTTATGGTAAACCCCAGGCTTTGTAAAAGTACTGGAGGTGCTGAAGTAAGACCTTGGGGGGAGGAAGCCTGAAGGAGCAGGTCATCCAGATATGGAAAGATTTGAACCCCTCTCATCCTGCAAAGGGCAACCAGAGGACAGTGGCATTTTGTGAATACCTTTGGGATAGTAGAAAGGCCAAAAGGCAAAGTTAGATAACTGAAAATACAAGGAAGAAACAGAAATGGAAAACTTCCTGAAAAGGGGATGAACTGCAATGTGAAGATAAGCATCCTTGAAGTCCAGGGAGACCTAGAAAGCTTGGGGAAGAAGAAAATGAAACAGGATGTGAAGGAACAACATCCAAAAGGAAGGAAACTTCAGAAAGCTGTTGAGCTGAGAGAGGTCCAGAATGGGTCTCCAGGTGCATTCTTTCTTGGGAACCAGAAACATTCTGGAATGAAAACCTTTCTCCTGGGAAGGGGGTACAGCTTGAATGGTACTTTGTGCCAAAAGACCCTGAAGCAGTTCTGGGAAGAAAAGAAGCTGTTCCTGTGGTGGTTGAGGGCTTCCCAAAAAAGAAGGAAAGGATTTCCATACCATGAAGTATCCCTGATGGATGATGAACAGCACCCACGTGTTTTGAGTGACCCTTAACCAACTGGAAAGGGATAAGACAACCTGATTCGGTTTGCTTCCCCTTTTCTTGATAGAACCTGGCTTGTCTTGAAAAGGAGGCTTCTGAGAAGTAGGAGTCTGAATAGAGTTAGCAGGAGGAACTGGCCCAGAACCCTTCTTACCTTTGGGAGGAGGGTGAGGCTATCTGTGAACAAAGGCAGATTTGAATCGATAATTCCTCTGGAACTTAGAGACAGGAGACAAAAATATACTTCAATTCCTGCAAGGCTTTACCTTTATCCTGAAGGGACTTAAGCAGCTCAGCAGCACAGGAGCGGCCTTAGGTCAACAGGTGCCCTAGGCAAAAGAGCTCCATGGTGCCCCCCACACACCATCTGCTGCCCCCATTCTGGTCTACCTAAACCAAATAAATGCTGGAAAAGCTCCCCTGCCAGAGCAGTGCCCTAGGCGACTGCCTAGTTGGCCTATGCCTAAGACCGGCTATGAGCAGCAGCAGAACTAAACAAGTTCTTATTGTCAAGAGGAGCATCCAACAATTTAGCCTTAATATCATCGGGCAAAGGCTGAAGACAAAGCCAAGAGTCATATGTCAAAACAGAACCAAAGGCAGCAGCCCTGGAGGAGGCATCAGCTGCATCATGACTACGTTTAATAGAGTGGCAAACTATGCGAGAAGTACAGCCCAGTAAAGAGAGGGCCTAGACTTCCCTTCAGAATGAGGGAGGTCAGAGATTGCCCAGGAAGCCCCAGAACGGACGGCTAAAACATACATAGTTATACAAGAGTCTGGCAGTTAGTAGCCCGAAATGCCAAGGTGCTTATCCATTCCATAGCACTACTATTCTTCTCTGAAGGAAGTAGTTTAGTACAAGGCAAAAGCTTACAGGTTTTGTCAAACGAGACACTACAGAAGGGTCAGCAGAAGGATATCTGTGAAGGAATTTTCACTCATCAGGCACCTTGTAAAATCAGGTTTCTTAGGGGCTGGAGGTTGAGCATTCAGGGTCGGAGGCTAATGAAAAGGTATCTAGAAGGGCAGCCAAGACGGGAGGTACAGCAGAGGGCTTAGGGGACTCCATCTGGAGGAGCTCATAATACCTCTTTTGAATGTCAGAAACCAGAAAATAATGCCATTTAAAATACTCCATCGTGAGAAACAGTATTCCCAAAAGCAGAGTTCTTCCAAAGGAAATTCAGGGCAAACAGAATCATCCTCCTCAGAGCCATAGCCCAAGGGAAAAAGGTATTTCAGAGGAATATGCCAAAGATTCTTCCCCAGAACAAAAATCCTCTTCTGTATGTCACCTTAAGGCCCTACACCTTGAGTGGGGAGCATATCCGTGATGTACAATGTCTATAAAATCCTAAGGCTTTGGTATACTGGGCAGATGTTGGGCTACCTTGGCTGGGAATCCCTTTTGTAAAGAATACAGCAACAGTGATATGGGAGGATATCTGTTGTTCTGGAAATCGTAACAAATTAGTCCTTTGAGGTTCTCCTCCTCACCCTTCCCCTGGCCGAATCGCATCTTTGGTATTGCCTTTTGCTGATAACTTTTTGAGTCTAGAATGGTTTAGGGAGTCCTTGTCCTGTTCCTCTGTTTGTGCCATCTCTCTTGTAATTTTGGTGAGCAGTGTGGACAAACTTCTTTGGGATCGTATAAGCCTATGAAAAAAAGGAGACCTACCCACCACCTAAGCAAAATGAAAATAAAAATAAGATACTACAGACTCAAAATCTTGGGTATAATGATAGCAGATATAATTCTAATCACATTTATATGGATGGCAATAATACACAGGAGATTACTAAAGAAGTATTTTTAGAACCACCCAATTATTCAGGGAGTTGGGGTCCCCAACGTCACTAACCAAGGTTGCAACACAGATGACAAACACTGGGACAGGACAGGACATATCATCACAGGGGCAATACCAAAGCCACAGTTTGACCAGGGGGAGGGTAGGAGTACCTCCAAGGACTAATCTGTTATGATTTCCAGAACAGTTTTGATGCTGACTTGCAAGTGTTCAGTTGTAGTAACATTCAGATAGATTCATGTCTAAAGGAAGTACTTAGACAAGTCTTTACCTTTTTAGCTTCTACTAAATATAGAATGGTGGATATAATTTAATTTAAACTATTTGCTAGAAAATCAAATTTTAGGATGTTATTTTCTGTATGAGGGAAAGAAAATTTTAATTTACGGAGGCATAGTACTTTTAATCCTCCCTTGGCCCCTCCTTTAGCTTTTTTTGATCAAGCCTGTGAATATTTAACAGTCACTGAAAAATAGCAGAAGAGATGTAGGTATCATAACTTTATTAAAGAGGAAAACAATTAATTTAAAAAGCTTTTACAAGATCATAATGTGAGAGTAATCAAGCCTGATAAAGGGAGTGGTGTTATGAACTACACTGATTATTCTAGTAAAATGGATCAATATCTGAAAGATGATTTTTTTTTTTTTTTTTTTAATTTGTTACAATGAATAAGATCAATATAGCATACAGCAAAATAGGCAGTTGGATAAATGATTTAAGAACAGAACATCATATTACATTTGAAACCAAGAATTATTTTTGAGGTGAAAAATCCTAATATCAGCTATCTTTGGTGAAAAATCCCGATATCAGCTATCTTTGGAATACCCAAAACGTGCAAGAATGATCTTGATCCCCCTTTAAAGCCTAATAGCTACTGGTGGCTAGACCACAAAATAATACTAAAACTGCAGTAGTGGTATTCAGTCCAACACAAGTAACAAAAAAATAAAAAAAACAAACTCCAACTGTAGATAATAGACTTCTTTAATAAAATTACCCCACAAGCGCTTTCATCTCACAAACAGACTTCATCAGATAATACCAAATAAATTCACAGTAGCTTATATAACACACAGCTGCATCATTTTACATTAATCTTTCAATTAATTACTTTTCTTTCAAAATTAAAGCCACAATACATTTCTCATTCATGTTAAAACATCAGCCCTTTCCCTCAGAACTGGCCCTATAGAAACTTGATCATTCAAACCTAGCAAAAATGAGGCATTTAAATTTAACTGTCACACTGATGCCCTCTTTAAGAACATTCTTCGCCAGTCACCCCTCCTCTTGGATTTTACTTTTTTCTAAGATCCCCAAACTAAACGGAATGTCTGTACAATGCATTCATATCTTTTTTCTTACTAATCTCATAAAGATGTTCATAAATCCTCATCTTTAGTGTCTTCTCTGTTTTACCAATATAAAATCCTGCACAGCTTTCACACTTCGCTAGATATACCACCCTACTAGTTGTACAATTGCCAAAGGCAAATAACACCTTGCTGTGCAGGATATTTTCAAGCACCAAAGTTTTTTCCTTGTTGATATAACTGCAAGGAGTGCAAGCTCCACATGGTACTGTTCCCTTGTTACTATTATTTGCTGTGACCCATTTCAATAGTTGTTTGAAATTTCTCCCAGTCTTATACACAAAGGTGGGCTCATATACCACTATATCACTGATCTCTTTATTCACCTTGAAAATGCTCCAGTTTTTTTACAATTTTCTTAATGTCTTTTGAATAAATGTTCTGCTCTGGTATTGTCCCTTTGCACCATTTTCCTTCACCCTTTTCATCTTGCTTGTTAAAAGCAGTTGGTCTCTCCTACCCCATCCTTCCCCCACTTCTTTAAAAGTACTAACGATCATAGACTCTGGGTATTGTCTATCCAAAAACATGTCCTTTAATTCGTTCATTTCTGCCCCAAGATCATCTCACTTGGAGGTCATTCTTGCCACACGGACAGCCTGCCCTTTTACTAAACTCTTTTTTTTTCCTTAAAGAGGGAATTAGTGTAGCAGTTACATTTAAATGCTTCATTTTTGCCAGGTTTGAATGATCAAGTTTCTATAGGGCCAATTCTGAGGGAAAGGACAACCACAAAGTATTCTATAACTATGTCAAGAATCTAAATGGCAATGCTCAGATCTGCTCTGAGCTAAAACAGAATGGCATTAAATATACTGATCCGAAAGATATTGCCAATATCCTGGCAGATCGATTCAGTGCCGACTTCACCCCCCTCTCACCCCCTAAATGGCCCATCTCAATACAGGAAGATTGCCAAATTCCAGTAGTAACGGCCACACAGATACAAAACGCACTCTCTAAAGCCAAGAATACAGCATCCATGGGACCAGATGACATCCCGGGCTGTGTACTACATGAACTACAATATGAACTGGCACCTCACCTAAGTGTCATGTTTAATCATAGCCTCACCTCAGGTTTCGTGCCCACTGAGTGGCGCAGAGCTACAGTTATCCCAATCCACAAGGGGGGATCCACCTTGGATCCAGGAAACTACCGTCCCATCAGTCTGACAAGCCTCATCTGCAAGGCCATGGAGCGTATTATCATGGAACTTATAAACAAAGACATTGGCAACCTTCAAACACTGGACCCCACCCAGTTTGGGTTTGTGAAGGGCCGATCTTGTCTCCTGAACCTGATTGACTTCTTTGAATCAGTCTCCAGAGCCATGGACAAGGGTAAGGTGGTCCACACAGCCTATCTAGACCTTGCCAAGGCCTTTGACACCATCCCCCACTCTGGAATCATAGATAAACTTACTAAGTTGGGCATTAATCCCTATGTCACCCAATGGGTTGCCAAATGACTTACTGATAGAACCCACACTGTAAAAGTAGCCGACTCCAAATCCAGCTCCAGACAAGTGACAAGTGGAGTACCTCAGGGTTCAGTCCTGGGGCCGCTCTTGTTTGGCATCTACTTCTCTGAAGTACAGGTCAACACCAAGGGGCTCTGGCTAACAAAGTTTGTAGATGACTGCAAACTGGGAGCCATTATTGAATCCCCAAATTATGTGGATACTCTACAAAAGGGCCTTACAGAAACAGATGCTTGGTGCCAGAGCCATGGGCTCGAGCTCAATGCCAAGAAATGTATTGTTATCCCCTTTGGGATAAAACATGTATCCATGAATTACCATATAGGTGACAGTACACTAAACACAGAAAGTGTGATAAGAGACTTAGGGACACAGGTGGACAGTGGTCTCGCCTTCGATAACCACATCAGTCAGGAAATCCTTCTATGTGGCACACCTCATCACGAAGGGCTTTTCATCCAGAAAAAAGGAGGTCATTGTCCCACTGTACTCATCCCTCATTAGACCCATTATAGAATACAACGCCCCATTTGGTATGTACCTCTCAAGACATCTGCAACTGGAAAGGCCTCAGAAATACCTCACTAAAAGAATCAAAGGCCTAAAGCAGATGCCCTACACTGACCGCCTTAAAAAACTCCAGCTATACTCTGTCACATATCGTCTACTCAGAGGCGATCTCTGCTTAACATACAAGGCCATTTCAAACCCAGAGCTGTTGGACATGCTACACTTAAAGAAATCCCAATCCCTCAGAGCTACACGCTCCAGGGATCTAAACCTTGTCATCACAATACACAAAACATGCTGGAGGGATAGGTTCCTGACCCAGAGACTCCCCAGACTCTGGAATAGATTTGCCCATACATGTCAAGCAGAGTGCCTCTTTGGACCTCTTCAAGAGGAACCTTGACGATTGGATGGGAGAAAGGAAATTCACCCCAGGGATCACGTCAGTCGCCCTGCTAGACAGGGGTCCAGGAAAGTAAATAATGTGGAAAGAAATAGCCAGGGAATTGTTATGGCTAGGCTTGTATAGGCCCTAGGGCTGATAGCCTAGTACCAACCTATGAACCTATGAACCTATGAATGAGAAATTATGCACTGTGGCTTTAATTTTGAAAGAAAAGTAAATAACTGAAAATTAATGCAAATGATGGTGAACCTGTGTGTTATATAAGCTACTTTGAATTCATTTGTATTATCTGATGAAGTCTCTTTGTGAGATGAAAGCGCTTATGGGATAATTGTATTACGTTTTTTTATTAAAGAAGTCTATTATCTATGGTTGGAGTTTTTTATTTTATTCTTTTGTTATCGTCTGGTGGCTCCAAAACTAAGTCCTTTTTCAAATGGGTGGATTTTAATCTAAAAGTTTTTTTTTTGAAGATAAAGAATACATTTTCTGTGATTCCTGGCACTGTTTGGCAAAGACAGCAGCTCAAGAGTTTCAAAGTAATGTTTGTTTTGCTGTTTTGTGACCACTGATGCCAAAGATCTTTTTCTTGCCACTCCCCACTTTGTGGGTCTAGAATGGTTTAGGAAGCCATTGGTGACTGGTATTTAAAAAAAAAAAAAAAAAACTAAATTAATTTCTATAGTTTGTTTTAACCAATATGATAAATACTGTTACTGAAAATTTTGTTTTTCTGAAGGGGAATACTATAAGCAAGTTAAAGGTGTGGCCATGGCAGCTGTTTCAGCTCCCTTATTTGCCAGCGAGTTGTTATGCCACTGGGAGAAATCTTACATTTTTAATACACCATACTTGTCCAATATTGACTTATATTTGTGATATTTGGAGGACAGCTTGATTTTTTTGGCATGGTGTTGTGGAACTTTGTTCATTATTTGAATAATTCAAGTAACTTCCTTCAGTTTAGGAGTGAAATTAATTTCAACGGTATTAACTGTTTTCACATAACTAGCATGAATAACGGGGCCAGTACATGTTACGAGTCAACTATTTTTTGAAAGACAACTTATTGCAACAGTTATTTGCATTTTAACAATTGTCATCCCATCTTTCAAAAGAAAAACTTATTAAAAAGGGTAGTTTGTTAGACTGTCTTGTTTGGTGTCCAACTACAATTTTTTTTGTGAAACAGGTTTATATATCAAGATATTTTTTGGGGCTACCACAAGGAAATAATTAACGAAATTGCTCGACATGTGATGCTTCAGTGTAATGAAAGGTATTTGCCTATTCTAAAAAGAAATGGGTTGGGGAAAAAAAAAAAGAGGCAAGCAAATATCCCTTACAAGGAGGCCATATTACTTTGTTATTGTTCACTTGGTGCCAGGTTAGAGAGGTGATTAATAAGAACTGCAAAACTATGGTTGATATTTTTAATTTAAAAGACACACTTGGCGATAAACTTAATTTTGTGAACAAAAGAAGCAAAATTGTTAACACAGTTGAAAAAGCTTTTATTAAGCCAGAGTGATGTGGAATAGCTAAATGCGGAGCTTGTGTTCAATGCAGATACATTTACGATGGAACCAATGCATGTCACCCCAGGATTTTAACTTACAAAGGGAGACTTAACTATAATGCTCATGAGGTGGGTTATGCTGCTACTCGTCTTACCTGTGACTCTTTCTATATAGGTAAAACAGAAAAGACCATTGAGAATTAGAATCTATGACCATTATTATTCTATTAGGAAGCGAGACTTAAGTAATTCTTCACACAGGCACTCCCATTCAATGCAAGGGTTTTA
The DNA here is from genome assembly GCF_019279795.1 of Protopterus annectens. Lineage (NCBI taxonomy): Eukaryota > Metazoa > Chordata > Ceratodontiformes > Protopteridae > Protopterus > Protopterus annectens. The sequence goes on along the minus strand of NC_056736.1, from coordinate 553,617,419 downwards.
AAAATTCTTATTTTTTAAACTGGAAAAAAAATCCTTATCCAGTAAGGGGGATTATGCAGGGAGATAAATTGGAATCCCATGAAGTTTTTTGGCAAATTAGATTGAATTCAACACAACCTCCTAAGCTGAATCATAAAACTGATCTTAACAGTATTTTAGCACTAAAAGCTGGTAAAATTTGGTAGTTATTTCTTTATTTATATTTTTCTATTTACACATATCATCTTTGATGTATATTTTATGGTGTTATAAATACATTTGTTCTCATGTTTTATATATATATATATATATATATATATATATATATATATATATATATATTTTGTACATATTTTTAATGTGACTTCTTTTGGTTGCCTATTTTACTGGTTAAAGTTTTCTATTGGTGGAACTGGGATTGCATTTTTTTTTTAATTTTAAGTATTTAAATATAGTTACTTAGCATTTACCTACAGGTCCTGACAAAGTTCCTTATCGTTGGAGCAAAGCACTTAACCTGTCTACTATTTCTGATAGCATTTGTTTAAATTTGTGTCTTTCTGTTTTCCTGGTTAGGGGTCGCCACAGCAGAACTCCCGTCTGCTAATGATTGGCAGTAGATTTTTATGTACTGGCTTGCCAGGCCTAACGCACAACCTTCAACGAAGGAATGCCCATTCACGCATGTCGCCACACAAAAGATGCTCTGAGAATCGAACAGGCAACGTCTAACTGTGAGGCGACAACGCTACCGCAGCACCACCACCGAATATACTTATTGTGGTGCGACTCTCAGCAGGTTCTATTTGTAGTTACTTTTCTTTGAGATTCTACATGGTCATATTTTTTTATTGTGGTTACACAGAATTTGCCCTGGAATGTGCAATAAGATGGCCACTCTAGATTCTGCTCCTTCTTCTGAGAATACAGATACTGGGTGCAAGCCTCCAATCACATGGTACTGCAAAAACAATATAAAAAGGCAACATAAAAAAGCAATCAGCAATCACAGAACATAAGTGCAGTAGCATATATACACAGAAGTAGAAAAAAAAGAAAAGTAAGTAAATAAATAATTATAACCAAAACAGAGCCAACAGTAAAGGCCAGTCCTTATGACTGTGCACTCCTTAGCTGCCAAAAGGCTAGGAAGTATTTAGTAAGTTACATGAGCCATCTTTCCTACATCTTGTTGAATGCAAAAATGGATGAGGTTCCATGTGGTCAAGTTCAACTAGTCATTGTTAAGCCCATCATCAACATTTTCCATAGGATATTAATGTTTGTGTGGTTACTAAGTATGTGAAAGAAAAAAAAAACACAAAATAAACGAGTTCTGCAAACACTGTATTATCAATATAATTAACAAGAATGACAATCACAACGCTTTCGGATAAAAATCCTTTCTCGATGCTAAAATCCTTTTAAAACATGTCTCATTTAAATAGTATTTTCAAATAATGTAACAGCCCACCAATCCAAACGTATAACCAATTACGTTTCTTAAATGCATACGTTACATAAAAACAAAATGCAAATCTATTTTAAAGCACATTTGTGTGTGTTTCAATATAGGCTTTGAGTCAATAGCTGCATTAATTCCAAGCTTCTTACCTGCTTGAAGCACAATTATCCATTTATATTCAGATATTTCAAGCCTGTTGTCAAGTTAACCACCTCTGAAGTTGTCAAAAACAGTTTCTATAACCCTAAAAATAAAAATATGTTCATTCCCACTCTCTAAATGATGTTTAGCTAAGGTACTGGTTTGTACAGATCTGTGTAAATCAGATCTATGTTTGCTGATACGGTCTTTTAATTTTCTGCGGGATTTGCCTACACAAAGGCTACACAACTTTTACAGGTTGCAAGATAAATATTGACTGTATTACAAGCCACAAAACAGTTAAAGCAATGTTCTTTAGAGGTCTGTGGACGCAAAAAAAAAACTAAGTTGTGTAAAAATAAAATCACAACAGCAACAACTGTAACATGGGAAAGGTCTTCACATGACTGTAGTACTGTCTAAAAACTTTGAGGAGCCCAGGATTAAACAGAGGATAAAGCCAGAAGCAAAGCCCTAATTTCCTTTACGCTGATGTGATCTGACCTCTGATGAGGAGACCATAGACTTAATACTTTGAGACGACCATAGCAGGTACCCCATCTCCTGTTTGAGGAGTCTGTGGAGAGCTCCCAAGCATGAAAAGGAAGCCATGGGTTGACAAAGTTGATGAATCCACCACTGAAGCTTGAGCTTGAGGCAGGGAAGGAAAGGTACTGGGAAGTCCAGAGGGTGGCAATGCTGAAGAAACATTGACTTGAGGTACCACTGAAGCTTCCTCATATGAAGCCTGGCAAGAGGTAGCATGGGAATGTTGAAAGCCATGAACCTGAGCACCAAGAGAAATTCCCTGATGATGACAGATGTCAGGGGAAGAAGGGACTGGAAAAAGGCAATTAGAAAGAGAGCCTTGGAGGGAGGCAAAGATGCCAGAATGGGAACTGTCTGAAGTCTGCAGCCAAGGAAAATATGATGCTGGGAAGGTATCAGAACTGATCTGTAACAAGGAAGCATAAACCTGAGATCATGAAGCAGAGAGTTGCGAGGAAGACTGAATAAGGAGATCTACACAGGGAAAGATCTGAATACCTTGAACCCTGCAAAAAACACAGGAGTGAAACATTTGGTGAGTACTCTTGGGGAAGTACAAAGGCCGAAGGGCAAAGAAGGAAGAGACAGAGAAACAATTTCCTGAAACAGGGATGAATAGGGATATTTATCCTTGAGAT